>NW_025957116.1:0-44400 GCF_023159225.1 Perognathus longimembris pacificus | reverse complement strand
TGGTATGGTATGGTTACTGTACTGGTAACTCCCCAAAAGAATCTGGATTGTGGTGAGGGAACAGAGCAAAAAGCTCATTTAGGACCTGCACTTACGAAGGGGGTAGTCAGCTGTATATCAGGGAGTAAACCTTCTGAGAATAAAAACACCTGGAGCTTGTTAAGGTAATTACACAGGGGAAAGGATAATGTACTGGGTACTCCTCAGAAGAATCTGATTTGTGGTGAGGGGATAGAGATATAAACTGATTTAGGAACGACATGAACATGCTGCGTAGGTAGCTGTTTATCAGTAAATATCTCCACTGAGATTAAGAAAAGCAGTAGCTTAATAAATTAAGTACTTCCTGGTATGGTTACTCCCCAAAAGAATCTGGATTATGGTGAGGGAATAGAGAAAAAACCTCATTTAGGACCTGCACTTACGAAGGGGGTAGGCAGCTGTATATCAGGGAGTAAACCTTCTGAGAATAAAAACAGCTGGAGCTTGTTAAGGTAATTACACAGGGGAAAGGATAATATACTAGGAACTCCTCAGGAGAATCCGATTTGTGGTGAGGGGAGAGAGATAAAAGCTCATTTAGGAACGACATGAACATGCTGCGTAGGTAGCTGTTTATCAGTAAATATCTCCACTGAGATTAAGAAGAGCAGTAGCTTAATAAATTAAGTACTCCCTATATGGTTACTCTACTGGTCACTCCCCAAAAGAATCTGGATTGTGGTGAGGGAAAAGAGAAAAAAGCTCATTGAGGACCTGCACTTACGAAGGGGGTAGGCAGCTGTATATCAGGCAGTAAACCTTCGGAGAATAAAAACAGCTGGAGCTTGTTAAGGTAATTACACAGGGGAAAGGATAATGTACTGGGAACTGCTCAGAAGAATCTGATTTGTGGTGAGGGGAGAGAGTTAAAAGCTCATTTAGGAACGACATGACCATGCTGCGTAAGTAGCTGTTTATCAGTAAATATCTCCACTGAGATTAAGCAAAGCAGTAGCTTAATAAATTAAGTACTTCCTGGTATGGTTACTGTACTGGTAACTCCACAAAAGAGTCTGGATTGTGGTGAGGGAAAAGAGAAAAAAGCTCATTGAGGACCTGCACTTACGAAGGGGGTAGGCAGCTGTATATCAGGGATTAAACCTTCTGAGAATAAAAACAGCTGGAGATTGTTAAGGTAATTACACAGGGGAAAGGATAATGTACTGGGAACTCCTCAGAAGAATCTGATTTGTGGTGAGGGGAGAGAGATAAAAGCTCATTTAGGAACGACATGAACATGCTGCGTAGGTAGCTGTTTATCAGTAAATCTCTCCACTGAGATTAAGAAGATCAGTAGCTTAATAAATTAAGTACTCCCTGTATGGTTACTGTACTGGTAACTCCCCAAAAGAATCTGGATTGTGGTGAGGGAACAGAGAAAAAAGGTCATTTAGGACCTGCACTTACGAAGGGGGTAGTCAGGTGTATATCAGGGAGTAAACCTTCTGAGAATAAAAACAGCTGGAGCTTGTTAAGGTAATTACACAGGGAAAGGATAATGTACTTGGAACTCCTCAGAAGAATCTGATTGGTGGTGAGGGGAGAGAGATAAAAGCTCATTTTGGAACGAAATGAACATCCTGTGTACGTAGCTGTTTATCAGTAAATATCTCCACTGAGATTAAGAAAAGCAGTAGCTTAATAAATTAAGTACTTCCTGGTATGGTTACTCCCCAAAAGAATCTGGATTGTGGTGAGGGAACAGAGAAAAAACCTCATTTAGGACCTGCACTTACGAAGGGGGTAGGCAGCTTTATATCAGGGAGTAAACCTTCTGAGAATAAAAACAGCTGGAGCTTGTTAAGGTAATTACACAGGGGAAAGGATAATATACTGGGAACTCCTCAGGAGAATCCGATTTGTGGTGAGGGGAGAGAGATAAAAGCTCATTTAGGAACGACATGAACATGCTCCGTAGGTAGCTGTTTATCAGTAAATATCTCCACTGAGATTAAGAAGAGCAGTAGCTTAATAAATTAAGTACTCCCTATATGGTTACTCTACTGGTAACTCCCCAAAAGAATCTGGATTGTGGTGAGGGAAAAGAGAAAAAAGCTCATTGAGGACCTGCACTTACGAAGGGGGTAGGCAGCTGTATATCAGGGAGTAAAACTTCGGAGAATAAAAACAGCTGGAGCTTGTTAAGGTAATTACACAGGGGAAAGGATAATGTACTGGGAACTGCTCAGAAGAATCTGATTTGTGGTGAGGGGAGAGAGATAAAAGCTCATTTAGGAACGACATGACCATGCTGCGTAAGTAGCTGTTTAGCAGTAAATATCTCCACTGAGATTAAGCAAAGCAGTAGCTTAATAAATTAAGTACTTCCTGGTATGGTTACTGTACTGGTAACTCCCCAAAAGAATCTGGATTGTGGTGAGGGAAAAGAGAAAAAAGCTCATTGAGGACCTGCACTTACGAAGGGGGTAGGCAGCTGTATATCAGGGATTAAACCTTCTGAGAATAAAAACAGCTGGAGATTGTTAAGGTAATTACACAGGGGAAAGGATAATGTACTGGGAACTCCTCAGAAGAATTTGATTTGTGGTGAGGGGAGAGAGATAAAAGCTCATTTAGGAACGACATGACAATGCTGCGTAGGTAGCTGTTTATCAGTAAATATCTCCACTGAGATTAAGAAAAGCAGTAGCTTAATAAATTAAGTACTTCCTGGTATGGTTACTCTACTGGTAACTCCCCAAAAGAATCTGGATTGGGGTGAGGGAACAGAGAACAAAGCTCATTTAGGACCTGCACTTACGAAGGGGTTAGGCAGCTCTATTTCACTGAGTAAACCTTCTGAGTATAAAAACAGCTGGAGCTTGTTAAGGTAATTACACAGGGGAAAGGATAATGTACTGTGAACTCCTCAGAAGAATCTGAGTTTTGGTGAGGGGAGAGAGATAAACGCTCATTTAGGAACGACATGAACATGCTGCGTAGGAAGCTGTTTATCAGTAAATATCTTCACTGAGATTAAGAAAAGCAGTAGCTTAATAAATTAAGCACTTCCTGGTATGGTTAATCACCAAAAGAACCTGGATTGTGGTGTGGGAACAGAGAAAAAAGCTCATTTAGGACCTGCACTTACGAAGGGGGTAGGCAGCTGTATATCAGGGAGTAAACCTTCTGATAATAAAAAAAGCTGGAGCTTGTTAAGGTAATTACACAGGGGAAAGGATAATGTACTGGGAAATCCTCAGAAGAATCTGATTTGTGGTGAGGGCAGAGAGATAAAAGCTCATTTAGGACCGAAATGAACGTGCGGCGTATGGAGCTGTTTATCAGTAAATATCTCCACTGAGATTAAGAAAAGCAGTAGCTTAATAAATTAAGTACTTCCTGCTATGGATACTGTACTGGTAACTCCACAAAATAATCTGGATTGTGGTGAGGGAACAGAGAAAAAAGCTCATTTAGGACCTGCACTTACGAAGGGTGTAGGCAGCAGTATATCAGGGAGTAAACCTTCTGAGAATAAAAACAGCTGGAGCTTGTTAAGGTAATTAGACAGGGGAAAGCAAAATGTACTGGGAACTCCTCAGAAGAATCTGATTTGTGGTGAGGGGAGAGAGATAAAAGCTCATTTAGGAACGACATGAACATGCTGCGTAGGTAGCTGTTTATCAGTAAATATCTCCACTGAGATTAAGAAAAGCAGTAGCTTAATAAATTAAGTACTTCCTGGTATGGTTACTGTACTGGTAACTCCCCAAAAGAATCTGGATTGTGGTGAGGGAACAGAGAAAAAAGCTCATTTAGGACCTGCACTTACGAAGGGGGTAGGCAGCTGTATATCAGGGAGTAAACCTTCTGAGAATAAAAACAGCTGGAGCTTGTTAAGGTAATTACACATTACACAGGGGAAAGGATAATGTACTGGGAACTCCTCAGAAGAATCTGATTTGTGGTGAGGGGAGAGAGATAAAAGCTCATTTAGGAACGACATGAACATGCTGAGTAGGTAGCTGTTTATCAGTAAATATCTCCACAGAGATTAAAAAAGCAGTAGCTTAATAAATTAAGTACTTCCTGGTATGGTTACTGTACTGGTAACTCCCCAAAAGAATCTGGATTGTGGTGAGGGAACAGAGAAAAAAGCTCATTTAGGACCTGCACTTACGAAGGGGGTAGGCAGCTGTATATCAGGGAGTAAACCTTCTGAGAATAAAAACAGCTTTAGCTTGTTAAGTAATTACACAGGGGAAAGGATAATGTACTGGGAACTCCTCAGAAGAATCTGATTTGTGGTGAGGGAGAGAGATAAAGCTCATTTAGGAACGACATGAACATGCTGTAGGTAGCTGTTTATCAGTAAATACCTCCACTGAGATTAAGAAAAGCAGTAGCTTAATAAATTAAGTACTTCCTGGTATGGTTACTGAAGAAGAAGAATCTGATTTGTGGTGAGGGGGAGAGATAAAAGCTCATTTAGGAACGACATTAACATGCTGCGTAGGTAGCTGTTTATCAGTAAATATCTCCACTGAGATTAAGAAAAGCAGTAGCTTAATAAATTAAGTACTTCCTGGTATGGTACTGTACTGGGAACTCCCAAAAGAATCTGGATTGTGGTGAGGGAACAGAGAAAAAGGCTCATTTAGGACCTGCACTTACGAAGCGGGTAGGCAGCTGTATATCAGGAGTAAACCTTCTGAGAATAAAAACAGCTGGAGCTTAATAATTAAGTAATTACCTGGTATGGTTACTCCTCAAAGAATCTGATTTGGTGAGGGAGAGATAAAAACATTTAGGAACGACATGAACATGCTGCGTAGGCAGCTGTTATCAGGGAGTAAACCTTCTGAGAATAAAAACAGCTGGAGCTTGTTAAGGTAATTACACAGGGGAAAGGATACTATACTGGGAACTCCTCAAAAGAATCTGATTTGTGGTGAGGGGAGAGAGATAAAAGCTCATTTAGGAACGACACGAACATGCTGGTAGGCAGCTGTTTATCAGTAAATATCTCCACTGAGATTAAGAAACAGTAGCTTAATAAATTAAGTACTTACCAGGTAAAGGTTACTGTACTGGTAACTCCCAAAAGAATCTGATTGTGGTGAGGGAAGAGAAAAAGCTCATTTAGGACCTGCACTTACGAAGGGGGTAGGCAGCTGTATATCAGGGAGTAAATTCTGAGAATAAAAAGCAGCTGCTTGTTAAGGTAATTACACAGGGGAAAGGATTACTGTACTGGGAACTCCCAGAAGAATCTGATTTGTGGTGAGGGGAGAGAGATAAAAAGCTCATTGAGGAACGACACGAATGCTGCGTAGGCAGCTGTTTATCAGTAAATATCTCCACTGAGATTAAGAAAAGCAGTAGCTTAATAAATTAAGTACTTCCTGGTAAAGGTTACTGTACTGGTAACTCCAAAGAATCTGATTGTGGTGAGGGAAGAGTTAAAAGCTCATTTAGGACCTGCATTACGAAGGGGGTAGGCAGCTGTATATCAGGGGGTACTTCTGGAATAAAACAGCTGGATTGTTAGGGGAGAAACCTTGAGAATAAAAACAACTGGCGCTTGTTAAGGGAATTACACAGGGGAAAGGATAATGTACTGGGAACTCCTCAGAAGAATCTGATTTGTGGTGAGGGGAGAGAGATAAAAGCTCATTTAGGAACGACATGAACATGCTGCGTAGGTAGCTGTTTATCAGTAAATATCTCCACTGAGATTAAGAAAAGCAGTAGCTTAATAAATTAAGTACTTCCTGGTATGGTTACTGTACTGGTAACTCCCCAAAAGAATCTGGATTGTGGTGAGGGAACAGAGAAAAAAGCTCATTTAGGACCTGCACTTACGAAGGGGGTAGTCAGGTGTATATCAGGGAGTAAACCTTCTGAGAATAAAAACAGCTGGAGCTTGTTAAGGTAATTACACAGGGGAAAGGATAATGTACTGGAACTCCTCAGAAGAATCTGATTGTGGTGAGGGGAGAGAGATAAAAGCTCATTTAGGAACGACATGAACATGCTGTAGTAGCTGTTTATCAGTAAATATCTCCACTGAGATTAAGAAAAGCAGTAGCTTAATAAATTAAGTACTTCCTGGTATGGTTACTCCCCAAAAGAATCTGGATTGTGGTGAGGGAACAGAGAAAAAACTCATTTAGGACCTGCACTTACGAAGGGGGTAGGCAGCTGTATATCAGGGAGTAAACCTTCTGAGAATAAAAACAGCTGGAGCTTGTTAAGGTAATTACACAGGGGAAAGGATAATATACTGGGAACTCCTCAGGAGAATCCGATTTGTGGTGAGGGGAGAGAGATAAAAGCTCATTTAGGAACGACATGAACATGCTGCGTAGGTAGCTGTTTATCAGTAAATATCTCCACTGAGATTAAGAAAGCAGTAGCTTAATAAATTAAGTACTTCCTGGTATGGTTACTGTACTGGTAACTCCAAAAGAATCTGGATTGTGGTGAGGGAAAGAGAAAAAAGCTCATTTAGGACCTGCACTTACGAAGGGGGTAGGCAGCTGTATATCAGGGAGTAAACCTTCTGAGAATAAAAACAGCTGGAGCTTGTTAAGGTAATTACACAGGGGAAAGGATAATATACTGGGAACTCCTCAGAAGAATCTGATTTGTGGTGAGGGGAGAGAGATAAAAGCTCATTTAGGAACGACATGAACATGCTGCGTAGGTAGCTGTTTATCAGTAAATATCTCCACTGAGATTAAGAAAAGCAGTAGCTTAATAAATTAAGTACTTCCTGGTATGGTTACTGTACTGGTAACTCCCCAAAAGAATCTGATTGTGGTGAGGGAAAAGAGAAAAAGCTCATTTAGGACCTGCATTACGAAGGGGGTAGGCAGCTGTATATCAGGGAGTAAACCTGAGAATTAAAAACAGCTGGAGCTTGTTAAGGTAATTACACAGGGGAAAGGATAATGTACTGGGAACTCTCAGAAGAATCTGATTTGTGGTGAGGGGAGAGAGATAAAAGCTCATTTAGGAACGACATGACATGCTGCGTAAGGTAGCTGTTTATCAGTAAATATCTCCACTGAGATTAAGAAAGCAGTAGCTTAATAAATTAAGTACTTCCTGGTATGGTTACTGTACTGGTAACTCCCAAAAGAATCTGGATTGTGGTGAGGGAAAGAGAAAAAGCTCATTTAGGACCTGCACTTACGAAGGGGGTAGGCAGCTGTATATCAGGGATAAACCTTCTGAGAATAAAAACAGTGGAGCTTGTTAAGGTAATTACACAGGGGAAAGGATAATGTACTGGGAACTCCTCAGAAGAATCTGATTTGTGGTGAGGGGAGAGAGATAAAAGCTCATTTAGGAACGACATGAACATGCTGCGTAGGTAGCTGTTTATCAGTAAATCTCTCCACTGAGATTAAGAAGCAGTAGCTTAATAAATTAAGTACTCCTGGTATGGTTACTGTACTGGTAACTCCCCAAAAGAATCTGGATTGTGGTGAGGGAACAGAGAAAAAGCTCATTTAGGACCTGCACTTACGAAGGGGGTAGTCAGCTGTATATCAGGGAGTAAACCTTCTGAGAATAAAAACAGCTGGAGCTTGTTAAGGTAATTACACAGGGAAAGGATAATGTACTGGAACTCCTCAGAAGAATCTGATTGTGGTGAGGGGAGAGAGATAAAAGCTCATTTAGGAACGAATGAACATCTGTGTACGTAGCTGTTTATCAGTAAATATCTCCACTGAGATTAAGAAAAGCAGTAGCTTAATAAATTAAGTACTTCCTGGTATGGTTACTCCCCAAAAGAATCTGGATTGTGGTGAGGGAACAGAGAAAAAACTCATTTAGGACCTGCACTTACGAAGGGGGTAGGCAGCTGTATATCAGGGAGTAAACCTTCTGAGAATAAAAACAGCTGGAGCTTGTTAAGGTAATTACACAGGGGAAAGGATAATATACTGGGAACTCCTCAGAGAATCTGATTTGTGGTGAGGGGAGAGAGATAAAAGCTCATTTAGGAACGACATGAACATGCTGCGTAGGTAGCTGTTTATCAGTAAATATCTCCACTGAGATTAAGAAAGCAGTAGCTTAATAAATTAAGTACTCCTATATGGTTACTGTACTGGTAACTCCCAAAAGAATCTGGATTGTGGTGAGGGAAGAGAAAAAAGCTCATTTAGGACCTGCACTTACGAAGGGGGTAGGCAGCTGTATATCAGGGAGTAAAACCTTCGAGAATAAAAACAGCTGGAGCTTGTTAAGGTAATTACACAGGGGAAAGGATAATGTACTGGGAACTGCTCAGAAGAATCTGATTTGTGGTGAGGGGAGAGAGATAAAAGCTCATTTAGGAACGACATGACATGCTGCGTAGGTAGCTGTTTATCAGTAAATATCTCCACTGAGATTAAGAAAAGCAGTAGCTTAATAAATTAAGTACTTCCTGGTATGGTTACTGTACTGGTAACTCCCCAAAAGAATCTGGATTGTGGTGAGGGAAAGAGAAAAAGCTCATTTAGGACCTGCACTTACGAAGGGGGTAGGCAGCTGTATATCAGGGATAAACCTTCTGAGAATAAAAACAGCTGGAGCTTGTTAAGGTAATTACACAGGGGAAAGGATAATGTACTGGGAACTCCTCAGAAGAATCTGATTTGTGGTGAGGGGAGAGAGATAAAAGCTCATTTAGGAACGACATGAACATGCTGCGTAGGTAGCTGTTTATCAGTAAATATCTCCACTGAGATTAAGAAAAGCAGTAGCTTAATAAATTAAGTACTTCCTGGTATGGTTACTCTACTGGTAACTCCCCAAAAGAATCTGGATTGGTGAGGGAACAGAGAAAAAGCTCATTTAGGACCTGCACTTACGAAGGGGGTAGGCAGCTGTATATCAGGGAGTAAACCTTCTGAGAATAAAAACAGCTGGAGCTTGTTAAGGTAATTACACAGGGGAAAGGATAATGTACTGGGAACTCCTCAGAAGAATCTGATTTGTGGTGAGGGGAGAGAGATAAAAGCTCATTTAGGAACGACATGAACATGCTGCGTAGGTAGCTGTTTATCAGTAAATATCTCCACTGAGATTAAGAAAAGCAGTAGCTTAATAAATTAAGTACTTCCTGGTATGGTTAACTCACTCCCCAAAAGAATCTGGATTGTGGTGAGGGAACAGAGAAAAAAGCTCATTTAGGACCTGCACTTACGAAGGGGGTAGGCAGCTGTATATCAGGGAGTAAACCTTCTGAGAATAAAAACAGCTGGAGCTTGTTAAGGTAATTACACAGGGGAAAGGATTATGTACTGGGAACTCCTCAGAAGAATCTGATTTGTGGTGAGGGGAGAGAGATAAAAGCTCATTTAGGAACGACATGACATGCTGCGTAGGCAGCTGTTTATCAGTAAATATCTCCACTGAGATTAAGAAAAGCAGTAGCTTAATAAATTAAGTACTTCCTGGTATGGTTACTGTACTGGTAACTCCCCAAAAGAATCTGGATTGTGGTGAGGGAAAAGAAAAAGCTCATTTAGGACCTGCACTTACGAAGGGGGTAGGCAGCTGTATATCAGGGGGTATCCCTTCTGAGAATAAATACAGCTGGAGCTTGAGTAAACTTCTGAGAATAAAAACAACTGGCGCTTGTTAAGGGAATTACACAGGGGAAAGGATAATGTACTGGGAACTCCTCAGAAGAATCTGATTTGTGGTGAGGGGAGAGAGATAAAAGCTCATTTAGGAACGACATGAAATGCTGCGTAGGTAGCTGTTTATCAGTAAATATCTCCACTGAGATTAAGAAAAGCAGTAGCTTAATAAATTAAGTACTTCCTGGTATGGTTACTGTACTGGTAACTCCCCAAAAGAATCTGGATTTTGGTGAGGGAACAGAGAAAAAAGCTCATTTAGGACCTGCACTTACGAAGGGGGTAGGCAGGTGTATATCAGGGAGTAAACCTTCTGAGAATAAAAACAGCTGGAGCTTGTTAAGGTAATTACACAGGGGAAAGGATAATGTACTGGGAACTCCTCAGAAGAATCTGATTTGTGGTGAGGGGAGAGAGATAAAAGCTCATTTAGGAACGACATGAACATGCTGCATAGGTAGCTGTTTATCAGTAAATATCTCCACTGAGATTAAGAAAAGCAGTAGCTTAATAAATTAAGTACTTCCTGGTATGGTTACTGTACTGGTAACTCCCCAAAAGAATCTGGATTGTGGTGAGGGAACAGAGAAAAAGCTCATTTAGGACCTGCACTTACGAAGGGGGTAGGCAGCTGTATATCAGGGAGTAAACCTTCTGAGAATAAAAACAGCTGGAGCTTGTTAAGGTAATTACACAGGGGAAAGGATAATGTACTGGGAACTCCTCAGAAGAATCTGATTTGTGGTGAGGGGAGAGAGATAAAAGCTCATTTAGGAACGACATGAACATGCTGCGTAGGTAGCTGTTTATCAGTAAATATCTCCACTGAGATTAAGAAAAGCAGTAGCTTAATAAATTAAGTACTTCCTGGTATGGTTACTCCCCAAAAGAATCTGGATTGTGGTGAGGGAAAGAGAAAAAACTCATTTAGGACCTGCACTTACGAAGGGGGTAGGCAGCTGTATATCAGGGAGTAAACCTTCTGAGAATAAAAACAGCTGGAGCTTGTTAAGGTAATTACACAGGGGAAAGGATAATATACTGGGAACTCCTCAGAAGAATCTGATTTGTGGTGAGGGGAGAGAGATAAAAGCTCATTTAGGAACGACATGAACATGCTGCGTAGGTAGCTGTTTATCAGTAAATATCTCCACTGAGATTAAGAAAGCAGTAGCTTAATAAATTAAGTACTTCCTGGTATGGTTACTGTACTGGTAACTCCCCAAAAGAATCTGGATTGTGGTGAGGGAAAAGAGAAAAAAGCTCATTGAGGACCTGCACTTACGAAGGGGGTAGGCAGCTGTATATCAGGGAGTAAACCTTCGAGAATAAAAACAGCTGGAGCTTGTTAAGGTAATTACACAGGGGAAAGGATAATGTACTGGGAACTCCTCAGAAGAATCTGATTTGTGGTGAGGGGAGAGAGATAAAAGCTCATTTAGGAACGACATGACATGCTGCGTAGGTAGCTGTTTATCAGTAAATATCTCCACTGAGATTAAGAAAGCAGTAGCTTAATAAATTAAGTACTTCCTGGTATGGTTACTGTACTGGTAACTCCCCAAAAGAATCTGGATTGTGGTGAGGGAAAGAGAAAAAGCTCATTTAGGACCTGCACTTACGAAGGGGGTAGGCAGCTGTATATCAGGGATAAACCTTCTGAGAATAAAAACAGCTGGAGCTTGTTAAGGTAATTACACAGGGGAAAGGATAATGTACTGGGAACTCCTCAGAAGAATCTGATTTGTGGTGAGGGGAGAGAGATAAAAGCTCATTTAGGAACGACATGAACATGCTGCGTAGGTAGCTGTTTATCAGTAAATATCTCCACTGAGATTAAGAAAAGCAGTAGCTTAATAAATTAAGTACTTCCTGGTATGGTTACTGTACTGGTAACTCCCCAAAAGAATCTGGATTGTGGTGAGGGAACAGAGAAAAAAGCTCATTTAGGACCTGCACTTACGAAGGGGGTAGTCAGCTGTATATCAGGGAGTAAACCTTCTGAGAATAAAAACAGCTGGAGCTTGTTAAGGTAATTACACAGGGGAAAGGATAATGTACTGGAACTCCTCAGAAGAATCTGATTTGTGGTGAGGGGAGAGAGATAAAAGCTCATTTAGGAACGAAATGAACATGCTGGTACGTAGCTGTTTATCAGTAAATATCTCCACTGAGATTAAGAAAAGCAGTAGCTTAATAAATTAAGTACTTCCTGGTATGGTTACTCCCCAAAAGAATCTGGATTGTGGTGAGGGAACAGAGAAAAAACCTCATTTAGGACCTGCACTTACGAAGGGGGTAGGCAGCTGTATATCAGGGAGTAAACCTTCTGAGAATAAAAACAGCTGGAGCTTGTTAAGGTAATTACACAGGGGAAAGGATAATATACTGGGAACTCCTCAGGAGAATCCGATTTGTGGTGAGGGGAGAGAGATAAAAGCTCATTTAGGAACGACATGAACATGCTGCGTAGGTAGCTGTTTATCAGTAAATATCTCCACTGAGATTAAGAAGAGCAGTAGCTTAATAAATTAAGTACTCCCTATATGGTTACTCTACTGGTAACTCCCCAAAAGAATCTGGATTGTGGTGAGGGAAAAGAGAAAAAAGCTCATTGAGGACCTGCACTTACGAAGGGGGTAGGCAGCTGTATATCAGGGAGTAAACCTTCGGAGAATAAAAACAGCTGGAGCTTGTTAAGGTAATTACACAGGGGAAAGGATAATGTACTGGGAACTGCTCAGAAGAATCTGATTTGTGGTGAGGGGAGAGAGATAAAAGCTCATTTAGGAACGACATGACCATGCTGCGTAAGTAGCTGTTTATCAGTAAATATCTCCACTGAGATTAAGCAAAGCAGTAGCTTAATAAATTAAGTACTTCCTGGTATGGTTACTGTACTGGTAACTCCCCAAAAGAATCTGGATTGTGGTGAGGGAAAAGAGAAAAAAGCTCATTGAGGACCTGCACTTACGAAGGGGGTAGGCAGCTGTATATCAGGGATTAAACCTTCTGAGAATAAAAACAGCTGGAGATTGTTAAGGTAATTACACAGGGGAAAGGATAATGTACTGGGAACTCCTCAGAAGAATCTGATTTGTGGTGAGGGGAGAGAGATAAAAGCTCATTTAGGAACGACATGACAATGCTGCGTAGGTAGCTGTTTATCAGTAAATATCTCCACTGAGATTAAGAAAAGCAGTAGCTTAATAAATTAAGTACTTCCTGGTATGGTTACTGTACTGGTAACTCCCCAAAAGAATCTGGATTGTGGTGAGGGAACAGAGAAAAAGCTCATTTAGGACCTGCACTTACGAAGGGGTAGGCAGCTGTATTTCAGAGTAAACCTTCTGAGATAAAAACAGCTGGAGCTTGTTAAGGTAATTACACAGGGGAAAGGATAATGTACTGTGAACTCCTCAGAAGAATCTGATTTTGGTGAGGGGAGAGAGATAAAAGCTCATTTAGGAACGACATGAACATGCTGCGTAGGAGCTGTTTATCAGTAAATATCTTCACTGAGATTAAGAAAAGCAGTAGCTTAATAAATTAAGCACTTCCTGGTATGGTTAATCCCAAAAGAATCTGGATTGTGGTGAGGGAACAGAGAAAAAAGCTCATTTAGGACCTGCACTTACGAAGGGGGTAGGCAGCTGTATATCAGGGAGTAAACCTTCTGAGAATAAAAAAGCTGGAGCTTGTTAAGGTAATTACACAGGGGAAAGGATAATGTACTGGGAACTCCTCAGAAGAATCTGATTTGTGGTGAGGGGAGAGAGATAAAAGCTCATTTAGGAACGACATGAACATGCTGCGTAGGCAGCTGTTTATCAGTAAATATCTCCACTGAGATTAAGAAAAGCAGTAGCTTAATAAATTAAGTACTTCCTGGTATGGTACTGTACTGGTAACTCCCAAAAGAATCTGGATTGTGGTGAGGGAAAGAGAAAAAAGCTCATTTAGGACCTGCACTTACGAAGGGGGTAGGCAGCTGTATATCAGGGAGTAAACCTTCTGAGAATAAAAACAGCTGGAGCTTGTTAAGGTAATTACACAGGGGAAAGGATAATGTACTGGGAACTCCTCAGAAGAATCTGATTTGTGGTGAGGGGAGAGAGATAAAAGCTCATTTAGGAACGACATGAACATGCTGCGTAGGTAGCTGTTTATCAGTAAATATCTCCACTGAGATTAAGAAAAGCAGTAGCTTAATAAATTAAGTACTTCCTGGTATGGTTACTGTACTGGTAACTCCCCAAAAGAATCTGGATTGTGGTGAGGGAACAGAGAAAAAAGCTCATTTAGGACCTGCACTTACGAAGGGGGTAGGCAGCTGTATATCAGGGAGTAAACCTTCTGAGAATAAAAACAGCTGGAGCTTGTTAAGGTAATTACACAGGGGAAAGGATAATGTACTGGGAACTCCTCAGAAGAATCTGATTTGTGGTGAGGGGAGAGAGATAAAAGCTCATTTAGGAACGACATGACATGCTGCGTAGGTAGCTGTTTATCAGTAAATATCTCCACTGAGATTAAGAAAAGCAGTAGCTTAATAAATTAAGTACTTCCTGGTATGGTTACTGTACTGGTAACTCCCAAAAGAATCTGGATTGTGGTGAGGGAACAGAGAAAAAGCTCATTTAGGACCTGCACTTACGAAGGGGGTAGGCAGCTGTATATCAGGGAGTAAACCTTCTGAGAATAAAAACAGCTGGAGCTTGTTAAGGTAATTACACAGGGGAAAGGATAATGTACTGGGAACTCCTCAGAAGAATCTGATTTGTGGTGAGGGAGAGAGATAAAAGCTCATTTAGGAACGACATGAACATGCTGCGTAGGTAGCTGTTTATCAGTAAATATCCTCCACTGAGATTAAGAAAAGCAGTAGCTTAATAAATTAAGTACTTCCTGGTATGGTTACTGAAAAGAAGAATCTGGATTGTGGTGAGGGAACAGAGAAAAAGCTCATTTAGGACCTGCACTTACGAAGGGGGTAGGTAGCTGTATATCAGGGAGTAAACCTTCTCCACTGAGATAAAAAAGCAGGAGCTTGTTAAGGTAATTACACAGGGGAAAGGATTAATGTACTGGGAACTCCTCAGAAAGAATCTGATTGTGGTGAGGGAACAGAGAAAAAGCTCATTTAGGACCTGCATGACGAAGCGGGTAGGCAGCTGTTTATCAGTAAATATCTCCACTGAGATTAAGAAACAGTAGCTTAATTAAGTAATTACCTGGGGAAAGGATAATGTACTGGGAACTCCCAAAGAATCTGGATTTGTGGTGAGGGAGAGAAAAAGCTCATTTAGGACCTGCACTTACGAAGGGTACAGCTGTATATCAGTAAATATCTCCATGAATAAAAACAGCTGGAGCTTGTTAAGGTAATTAACAGTAATTACTGGTATGACTCCCAAAGAATCTGATTTGTGGTGAGGGGAGAGAGAAAAAGCTCATTTAGGAACCTGACACTTACGAAGGTAGGCAGCTGTTATCAGTAAATATCTCCACTGAGATTAAGAAACAGTAGCTTGTTAAGTAATTACACAGGTAAAGGTTACTACTGGTAACTCCCAAAAGAATCTGGATTGTGGTGAGGGAAGAGAAAAAGCTCATTTAGGACCTGCACTTACGAAGGGGGTAGGCAGCTGTATATCAGTAAATTCTGAGAATAAAAACAGCTGGAGCTTGTTAAGGTAATTACAGTAAAGGATAATGTACTGGGAACTCCCAGAAGAATCTGATTTGTGGTGAGGGAGAGAGATAAAAGCTCATTTAGGACCTGACACTTACGAAGGGTAGGCAGCTGTTTATCAGTAAACCTGAGATTAAAAACAGTAGCTTAATTAAGTAATTACCTGGTATGGTTACTGTACTGGTAACTCCCCAAAAGAATCTGGATTGTGGTGAGGGAAGAGAAAAAAGCTCATTTAGGACGACTGCACTGCGTAAGTAGCTGTATATCAGTAAACCTTCTGAGAATAAAAACAGCTAGCTTGTAAATTAAGTACTTCCAGGGGAAAGGATAATGTACTGGGAACTCCTCAGAAGAATCTGATTGTGGTGAGGGAGAGAGATAAAAGCTCATTTAGGACCTGCACTTACGAAGGGTAGGCAGCTGTTTATCAGTAAACCTTCTGAGATTAAGAAACAGCAGTAGTTAATAAATTAAGTATGGTATGTACTGGGAACTCCTCAGAAGAATCTGATTGTGGTGAGGGGAGAGAGATAAAAGCTCATTTAGGAACGACATGAACATGCTGCGTAGGTAGCTGTTTATCAGTAAATCTCTCTGAGATTAAGAAACAGTAGCTTAATAAATTAAGTACTCCTGGTATGGTTACTGTACTGGTAACTCCCAAAGAATCTGGATTGTGGTGAGAGAACAGAGAAAAAGCTCATTTAGGACCTGCACTTACGAAGGGGGTAGCTGTATATCAGTAAACCTTCTGAGAATAAAAACAGTGGAGCTTTTAAGGTAATTACACAGGGAAAGGATAATGTACTGGGAACTCCTCAGAAGAATCTGATTGTGGTGAGGGGAGAGAGATAAAAGCTCATTTAGGAACGACATGAACATGCTGTACGTAGCTGTTTATCAGTAAATATCTCCACTGAGATTAAGAAAAGCAGTAGCTTAATAAATTAAGTACTTCCTGGTATGGTTACTCCTCCAAAGAATCTGGATTGTGGTGAGGGAACAGAGAAAAAACTCATTTAGGACCTGCACTTACGAAGGGGGTAGGCAGCTGTATATCAGGGAGTAAACCTTCTGAGAATAAAAACAGCTGGAGCTTGTTAAGGTAATTACACAGGGGAAAGGATAATATACTGGGAACTCCTCAGAAGAATCTGATTTGTGGTGAGGGGAGAGAGATAAAAGCTCATTTAGGAACGACATGAACATGCTGCGTAAGGTAGCTGTTTATCAGTAAATATCTCCACTGAGATTAAAAAGCAGTAGCTTAATAAATTAAGTACTTCCTGGTATGGTTACTGTACTGGTAACTCCTCAAAAGAATCTGGATTGTGGTGAGGGAAGAGAAAAAAGCTCATTTAGGACCTGCACTTACGAAGGGGGTAGGCAGCTGTATATCAGGGAGTAAACCTTCTGAGAATAAAAACAGCTGGAGCTTGTTAAGGTAATTACACAGGGGAAAGGATAATGTACTGGGAACTCCTCAGAAGAATCTGATTTGTGGTGAGGGGAGAGAGATAAAAGCTCATTTAGGAACGACATGAACATGCTGCGTAGGTAGCTGTTTATCAGTAAATATCCTCCACTGAGATTAAGAAAAGCAGTAGCTTAATAAATTAAGTACTTCCTGGTATGGTTACTGTAAGAAGAAGAATCTGATTTGTGGTGAGGGAGAGATAAAAGCTCATTTAGGAACGACATTACATGCTGCGTAGGCAGCTGTTTATCAGTAAATATCTCCACTGAGATTAAGAAAAGCAGTAGCTTAATAAATTAAGTACTTCCTGGTATGGTTAATGTACTGGGAACTCCCAAAAGAATCTGGATTGTGGTGAGGGAACAGAGAAAAAGCTCATTTAGGACCTGCACTTACGAAGGGGGTAGGCAGCTGTATATCAGTAAACCTTCTGAGATAAAAACAGCTGGAGCTTGTTAAGGTAATTACACAGGGGAAAGGATAATGTACTGGTAACTCCTCAGAAGAATCTGATTTGTGGTGAGGGAGAGATAAAAGCTCATTTAGGACCTGACATGAACATGGGTAGGAGCTGTTTATCAGTAAATCCTCCACTGAGATTAAGAAACAGTAGCTTAATAAATTAAGTACTTCCTGGTATGGATACTGTACTGGTAACTCCTCAAAGAATCTGGATTGTGGTGAGGAACAGAGAAAAAAGCTCATTTAGGACCTGCACTTACGAAGGGGGTAGCAGTGTATATCAGGGAGTAAACCTTCTGAGAATAAAAACAGCTGGAGCTTGTTAAGGTAATTACACAGGGAAAGGTATGTACTGGAACTCCTCAGAAGAATCTGATTGTGGTGAGGGAGAGAGATAAAAGCTCATTTAGGACCTGCACTTACGTAGCTGTTTATCAGTAAATATCTCCACTGAGATTAAGAAAAGCAGTAGCTTAATAAATTAAGTACTTCCTGGTATGGTTACTCCTCAAAAGAATCTGATTGTGGTGAGGGAACAGAGAAAAAACTCATTTAGGACCTGCACTTACGAAGGGGGTAGGCAGCTGTATATCAGTAAACCTTCTGAGATAAAAACAGCTGGAGCTTGTTAAGGTAATTACACAGGGAAAGGATAATATACTGGGAACTCCTCAGAAGAATCTGATTGTGGTGAGGGAGAGAGATAAAAGCTCATTTAGGAACGACATGCATGCTGCGTAAGGTAGCTGTTTATCAGTAAATATCTGAGATTAAAAAGCAGTAGCTTAATAAATAAGTACTTCCTGGTATGGTTACTGTACTGGTAACTCCTCAAAAGAATCTGGATTGTGGTGAGGGAAAGAGAAAAAGCTCATTTAGGACCTGCACTTACGAAGGGGGTAGGCAGCTGTATATCAGGGATAAACCTTCTGAGAATAAAAACAGCTAGCTTGTTAAGTAATTACACAGGGGAAAGGATAATGTACTGGGAACTCCTCAGAAGAATCTGATTTGTGGTGAGGGAGAGAGATAAAAGCTCATTTAGGAACGACATGAACATGCTGCGTAGGTAGCTGTTTATCAGTAAATACCTCCACTGAGATTAAGAAAAGCAGTAGCTTAATAAATTAAGTACTTCCTGGTATGGTTACTGAAGAAGAAGAATCTGATTTGTGGTGAGGGGGAGAGATAAAAGCTCATTTAGGAACGACATTAACATGCTGCGTAGGTAGCTGTTTATCAGTAAATATCTCCACTGAGATTAAGAAAAGCAGTAGCTTAATAAATTAAGTACTTCCTGGTATGGTTACTGTACTGGGAACTCCCCAAAAGAATCTGGATTGTGGTGAGGGAACAGAGAAAAAGCTCATTTAGGACCTGCACTTACGAAGCGGGTAGGCAGCTGTATATCAGGAGTAAACCTTCTGAGAATAAAAACAGTCTGGAGCTTTTAAGGTAATTACACAGGGGAAAGGATAATGTACTGGGAACTCCTCAGAAGAATCTGATTTGTGGTGAGGGGGAGAGATAAAAGCACATTTAGGAACGACATGAACATGCTGCGTAGTAGCTGTTTATCAGTAAATATCTCCAATGTGATTAAGAAAAGCAGTAGCTTAATAAATTAAGTACTTCCTGGTATGGTTACTCCTCCAAAAGAATCTGGATTTGGTGAGGGAATAGAGAAAAAACCTCATTTAGGACCTGCACTTACGAAGGGGGTAGGCAGCTGTATATCAGGGAGTAAACCTTCTGAGAATAAAAACAGCTGGAGCTTGTTAAGGTAATTACACAGGGGAAAGGATAATATACTGGGAACTCCTCAGGAGAATCTGATTTGTGGTGAGGGGAGAGAGATAAAAGCTCATTTAGGAACGACATGAACATGCTGCGTAGGTAGCTGTTTATCAGTAAATATCTCCACTGAGATTAAGAAAGCAGTAGCTTAATAAATTAAGTACTCCCTATATGGTTACTCTACTGGTCAACTCCCCAAAAGAATCTGGATTGTGGTGAGGGAAAAGAGAAAAAAGCTCATTTAGGACCTGCACTTACGAAGGGGGTAGGCAGCTGTATATCAGGGAGTAAACCTTCGAGAATAAAAACAGCTGGAGCTTGTTAAGGTAATTACACAGGGGAAAGGATAATGTACTGGGAACTGCTCAGAAGAATCTGATTTGTGGTGAGGGGAGAGAGTAAAAGCTCATTTAGGAACGACATGACATGCTGCGTAAGTAGCTGTTTATCAGTAAATATCTCCACTGAGATTAAGCAAAGCAGTAGCTTAATAAATTAAGTACTTCCTGGTATGGTTACTGTACTGGTAACTCCCAAAAGAATCTGGATTGTGGTGAGGGAAAAGAGAAAAAAGCTCATTGAGGACCTGCACTTACGAAGGGGGTAGGCAGCTGTATATCAGGGATAAACCTTCTGAGAATAAAAACAGCTGGAGATTGTTAAGGTAATTACACAGGGGAAAGGATAATGTACTGGGAACTCCTCAGAAGAATCTGATTTGTGGTGAGGGGAGAGAGATAAAAGCTCATTTAGGAACGACATGAACATGCTGCGTAGGTAGCTGTTTATCAGTAAATCTCTCCACTGAGATTAAGAAGCAGTAGCTTAATAAATTAAGTACTCCCTGTATGGTTACTGTACTGGTAACTCCCCAAAAGAATCTGGATTGTGGTGAGGGAACAGAGAAAAAGGTCATTTAGGACCTGCACTTACGAAGGGGGTAGCAGGTGTATATCAGGGAGTAAACCTTCTGAGAATAAAAACAGCTGGAGCTTGTTAAGGTAATTACACAGGGAAAGGATAATGTACTGGAACTCCTCAGAAGAATCTGATTGTGGTGAGGGGAGAGAGATAAAAGCTCATTTAGGAACGAATGAACATCTGTGTACGTAGCTGTTTATCAGTAAATATCTCCACTGAGATTAAGAAAAGCAGTAGCTTAATAAATTAAGTACTTCCTGGTATGGTTACTCCCCAAAAGAATCTGGATTGTGGTGAGGGAACAGAGAAAAAACCTCATTTAGGACCTGCACTTACGAAGGGGGTAGGCAGCTGTATATCAGGGAGTAAACCTTCTGAGAATAAAAACAGCTGGAGCTTGTTAAGGTAATTACACAGGGGAAAGGATAATATACTGGGAACTCCTCAGGAGAATCCGATTTGTGGTGAGGGGAGAGAGATAAAAGCTCATTTAGGAACGACATGAACATGCTGCGTAGGTAGCTGTTTATCAGTAAATATCTCCACTGAGATTAAGAAAGCAGTAGCTTAATAAATTAAGTACTCCCTATATGGTTACTGTACTGGTAACTCCCCAAAAGAATCTGGATTGTGGTGAGGGAAAAGAGAAAAAAGCTCATTGAGGACCTGCACTTACGAAGGGGGTAGGCAGCTGTATATCAGGGAGTAAACTTCGAGAATAAAAACAGCTGGAGCTTGTTAAGGTAATTACACAGGGGAAAGGATAATGTACTGGGAACTCTCAGAAGAATCTGATTTGTGGTGAGGGGAGAGAGATAAAAGCTCATTTAGGAACGACATGACATGCTGCGTAAGGTAGCTGTTTATCAGTAAATATCTCCACTGAGATTAAGAAAGCAGTAGCTTAATAAATTAAGTACTTCCTGGTATGGTTACTGTACTGGTAACTCCCAAAAGAATCTGGATTGTGGTGAGGGAAAAGAGAAAAAAGCTCATTTAGGACCTGCACTTACGAAGGGGGTAGGCAGCTGTATATCAGTAAACCTTCTGAGAATAAAAACAGCTGGAGATTGTTAAGGTAATTACACAGGGGAAAGGATAATGTACTGGGAACTCCTCAGAAGAATCTGATTTGTGGTGAGGGAGAGAGATAAAAGCTCATTTAGGAACGACATGACAAGCTGGTAGGTAGCTGTTTATCAGTAAATTCTCCACTGAGATTAAAAACAGCAGTAGCTTAATAAATTAAGTACTTCCTGGTATGGTTACTGTACTGGTAACTCCCAAAAGAATCTGGATTGTGGTGAGGGAAGAGAAAAAGCTCATTTAGGACCTGCACTTACGAAGGGTAGGCAGCTGTATTATCAGTAAACCTTCTGAGATAAAAACAGTAGCTTGTTAAGTAATTACACAGGGAAAGGATAATGTACTGTAACTCCTCAGAAGAATCTGATTGTGGTGAGGGGAGAGAGATAAAAGCTCATTTAGGAACGACATGAACATGCTGGTAGGAGCTGTTTATCAGTAAATATCCTTCTGAGATTAAGAAAAGCAGTAGCTTAATAAATTAACACTTCCTGGTATGGTTAACTCCTCAAAAGAATCTGATTGTGGTGAGGGAACAGAGAAAAAGCTCATTTAGGACCTGCACTTACGAAGGGGGTAGGCAGCTGTTATCAGTAAACCTTCTGACTGAATTAAGAAAAGTAGCTTGTTAAGGTAATTACACAGGGGAAAGGATAATGTACTGGGAACTCCTCAAAAGAATCTGGATTGTGGTGAGGGAACAGAGAGATAAAAGCTCATTTAGGACCTGCACTTACGAAGGGGGTAGGCAGCTGTATATCAGTAAATTCTGAGAATAAAAACAGCTGGAGCTTAATAAATTAAGTACTTACCAGGGGAAAGGATAATGTACTGGGAACTCCTCAAAAAATCTGATTGTGGTGAGGGAAGAGATAAAAGCTCATTTAGGAACCTGCACTTACGAAGGGTGTAGGCAGCTGTTATCAGGGAGTAAATTCTGAGAATAAAAACAGTGGAGCTTAATAATTAAGTACAGGGGACTGTACTGGTAACTCCCAAAAGAATCTGATTTGTGGTGAGGGAAGAGATAAAAGCTCATTTAGGACGACATGCATGCTGCGTAAGGGGGTAGCAGTTTATCAGTAAATTCTCCACTGAGATAAAAACAGCAGTAGCTTAATAAATTAAGTACTTCCTGGTAAAGGTTACTGTACTGGGAACTCCCAAAAGAATCTGATTGTGGTGAGGGAAGAGATAAAAAGCTCATTTAGGACCTGCACTTACGAAGGGGGTAGGCAGCTGTTATCAGTAAACCTTCTGAGATTAAAAACAGTAGCTTGTTAAGGTAATTACACTGGTATGGTAATGTACTGGGAACTCCTCAGAAGAATCTGATTTGTGGTGAGGGAGAGAGATAAAAGCTCATTTAGGAACGACATGACATGCTGCGTAGGTAGCTGTTTATCAGTAAATATCTCCACTGAGATTAAAAAAGCAGTAGCTTAATAAATTAAGTACTTCCTGGTATGGTTACTGTACTGGTAACTCCCCAAAAGAATCTGGATTGTGGTGAGGGAACAGAGAAAAAGCTCATTTAGGACCTGCACTTACGAAGGGGTAGGCAGCTGTATATCAGAGTAAACCTTCTGAGATAAAAACAGCTGGAGCTTGTTAAGGTAATTACACAGGGGAAAGGATAATGTACTGGGAACTCCTCAGAAGAATCTGATTTGTGGTGAGGGAGAGAGATAAAAGCTCATTTAGGAACGACATGAACATGCTGCGTAGGTAGCTGTTTATCAGTAAATATCTCCACTGAGATTAAGAAAAGCAGTAGCTTAATAAATTAAGTACTTCCTGGTATGGTTACTGAAAAGAAGAATCTGGATTGTGGTGAGGGAACAGAGAAAAAGCTCATTTAGGACCTGCACTTACGAAGGGGGTAGGCAGCTGTATATCAGTAAACCTTCTGAGATAAAAAAGCTGGAGCTTGTTAAGGTAATTACACAGGTAAAGGATTAATGTACTGGGAACTCCTCAGAAAGAATCTGATTGTGGTGAGGGAACAGAGAAAAAGCTCATTTAGGACCTGCATTACGAAGCGGTAGGAGCTGTTTATCAGTAAATATCTGAGATTAAGAAACAGTAGCTTTTAAGTAATTACACTGGAAAGGATACTGTACTGGAACTCCCAAAGAATCTGGATTGTGGTGAGGGAGAGAAAAAGCTCATTTAGGACCTGCACTTACGAAGGGTAGGCAGCTGTATATCAGGGAGTAAATATCTGATGATAAAAACAGCTGGAGCTTAATAATTAAGGTAATTACCAGGTAAAGGTTACTGTACTGGGAACTCCTCAGAAGAATCTGATTTGTGGTGAGGGGAGAGAGAAAAAGCTCATTTAGGAACGACATGCATGCTGCGTAAGGTAGCAGTTTATCAGTAAATATCTCCACTGAGATTAAGAAACAGTAGCTTAATTAAGTAATTCCTGGTATGGATGTACTGGTAACTCCCAAAAGAATCTGGATTGTGGTGAGGGAAGAGAAAAAAGCTCATTTAGGACCTGCACTTACGAAGGGGGTAGGCAGCTGTATATCAGGGAGTAAACCTTCTGAGAATAAAAACAGCAGTAGCTTAAAATTAAGTACTTCCTGGGAAAGGATAATGTACTGGGAACTCCTCAGAAGAATCTGATTTGTGGTGAGGGAGAGAGAAAAAGCTCATTTAGGACCTGCACTTACGATGGCGTAGGTAGCTGTTTATCAGTAAACCTTCTGAGATTAAAAACAGTAGCTTAATAATTAAGTACAGGGGATGGTTACTGTACTGGTAACTCCCAAAAGAATCTGGATTGTGGTGAGGGAACAGAGAAAAAAGCTCATTTAGGACCTGCACTTACGAAGGGGGTAGGTAGCTGTATATCAGGGAGTAAACCTTCTGAGAATAAAAACAGCAGTAGCTTAAGGTAATTACACACTTGGTATGGTTACTCCTCAGAAGAATCTGATTGTGGTGAGGGAAGAGATAAAAGCTCATTTAGGAACCTGACACTTACGTAGGTAGCTGTTTATCAGTAAACCTTCTGAGATTAAGAAAAGCAGTAGCTTGTTAAGTACTTCCTGGATGGTATGTACTGGGAACTCCCAAAGAATCTGATTGTGGTGAGGGAGAGAGATAAAAGCTCATTTAGGAACGACACGAACATGCTGCGTAGGTAGCTGTTTATCAGGGAGTAAATATCTCCACTGAGATAAGAAAAGCAGTAGCTTAATAAATTAAGTACTTCCTGGTATGGTTACTGTACTGGGAACTCCCAAAGAATCTGGATTGTGGTGAGGGAAGAGATAAAAGCTCATTTAGGACCTGCACTTACGAAGGGGTAGGCAGCTGTATATCAGTAAACCTTACTGAGATAAAAACAGTGGAGCTTTTAAGGTAATTACACAGGGGAAAGGATAATGTACTGGGAACTCTCAGAAGAATCTGATTGTGGTGAGGGAGAGAGATAAAAGCTCATTTAGGAACGACACGAACATGCTGCGTAGGTAGCTGTTTATCAGTAAATATCTCCACTGAGATTAAGAAAAGCAGTAGCTTAATAAATTAAGTACTTCCTGGTATGGTTACTGTACTGGGAACTCCCCAAAAGAATCTGGATTGTGGTGAGGGAAGAGAAAAAAGCTCATTTAGGACCTGCACTTACGAAGGGGGAGGCAGCTGTATATCAGGGAGTATCCTTCTGAGAATAAAAACAGCTGGAGCTTGTTAAGGTAATTACACAGGGGAAAGGATAATATACTGGGAACTCCAGAAGAATCTGATTTGTGGTGAGGGGAGAGAGATAAAAGCTCATTTAGGAACGACATGAACATGCTGGGTAGGCATAGCTGTTTATCAGTAAATATCTCCACTGAGAATAAGAAAAGCAGTAGCTTAAAAATTAAGTAATTACCTGGTATGGTTACTATACTGGTAACTCCCAAAAGAATCTGGATTGTGGTGAGGGAACAGAGAAAAAAGCTCATTTAGGACCTGCACTTACGAAGGGTAGGCAGCTGTATATCAGAGTATCCTTCTGAGATAAAAAAGCTGGAGCTTGTTAAGGTAATTACACAGGGGAAAGGATAATGTACTGGAACTCCTCAGAAGAATCTGATTGTGGTGAGGGGAGAGAGATAAAAGCTCATTTAGGAACGACATGAACATGCTGCGTAGGTAGCTGTTTATCAGTAAATATCTCCACTGAGATTAAGAAAAGCAGTAGCTTAATAAATTAAGTAATTCCTGGTATGGTTACTGTACTGGTAACTCCCCAAAAGAATCTGGATTGTGGTGAGGGAACAGAGAAAAAGCTCATTTAGGACCTGCACTTACAATTGGTAGGCAGCTGTATATCAGAGTAAACCTTCTGAGAATAAAACAGCTGTAGCTTGTTAAGGTAATTACACAGGGGAAAGGATAATGTACTGGGAACTCCTCAGAAGAATCTGATTTGTGGTGAGGGGAGAGAGAAAAAGCTCATTTAGGAACGACATGAACATGCTGCGTAGGTAGCTGTTTATCAGTAAATATCTCCACTGAGATAAGAAAAGCAGTAGCTTAATAAATTAAGTACTTCCTGGTATGGTTACTGTACTGGTAACTCCCCAAAAGAATCTGGATTGTGGTGAGGGAACAGAGAAAAAAGCTCATTTAGGACCTGCACTTACGAAGGGGGTAGGCAGCTGTATATCAGGGAGTAAACCTTCTGAGAATAAAAACAGCTGGAGCTTGTTAAGGTAATTACACAGGGGAAAGGATAATGTACTGGGAACTCCTCAGAAGAATCTGATTGTGGTGAGGGGAGAGAGATAAAAGCTCATTTAGGAACGACATGAACATGCTGCGTAGGTAGCTGTTTATCAGTAAATATCTCCACTGAGATTAAGAAAAGCAGTAGCTTAATAAATTAAGTACTTCCTGGTATGGTTACTGTACTGGTAACTCCCCAAAAGAATCTGGATTGTGGTGAGGGAACAGAGAAAAAAGCTCATTTAGGACCTGCACTTACGAAGGGGGTAGGCAGCTGTATATCAGGGAGTAAACCTTCTGAGAATAAAAACAGCTGGAGCTTGTTAAGGTAATTACACAGGGGAAAGGATAATGTACTGGGAACTCCTCAGAAGAATCTGATTTGTGGTGAGGGGAGAGAGATAAAAGCTCATTTAGGAACGACATGAACATGCTGCGTAGGTAGCTGTTTATCAGTAAATATCTCCACTGAGATTAAGAAAAGCAGTAGCTTAATAAATTAAGTACTTCCTGGTATGGTTACTGTACTGGTAACTCCCCAAAAGAATCTGGATTGTGGTGAGGGAACAGAGAAAAAAGCTCATTTAGGACCTGCACTTACGAAGGGGGTAGGCAGCTGTATATCAGGGAGTAAACCTTCTGAGAATAAAAACAGCTGGAGCTTGTTAAGGTAATTACACAGGGGAAAGGATAATGTACTGGGAACTCCTCAGAAGAATCTGATTTGTGGTGAGGGGAGAGAGATAAAAGCTCATTTAGGAACGACATGAACATGCTGCGTAGGTAGCTGTTTATCAGTAAATATCTCCACTGAGATTAAGAAAAGCAGTAGCTTAATAAATTAAGTACTTCCTGGTATGGTTACTGTACTGGTAACTCCCCAAAAGAATCTGGATTGTGGTGAGGGAACAGAGAAAAAAGCTCATTTAGGACCTGCACTTACGAAGGGTAGGCAGCTGTATATCAGGGAGTAAACCTTCTGAGAATAAAAACAGCTAGCTTGTTAAGGTAATTACACAGGGGAAAGGATAATGTACTGGGAACTCCTCAGAAGAATCTGATTTGTGGTGAGGGAGAGAGATAAAAGCTCATTTAGGAACGACATGAACATGCTGCGTAGGTAGCTGTTTATCAGTAAATATCTCCACTGAGATTAAGAAAAGCAGTAGCTTAATAAATTAAGTACTTCCTGGTATGGTTACTGTACTGGAACTCCCCAAAAGAATCTGGATTGTGGTGAGGGAACAGAGAAAAAGCTCATTTAGGACCTGCACTTACGAAGCGGGTAGGTAGCTGTATATCAGGGAGTAAACCTTCTGAGAATAAAAACAGCTGGAGCTTGTTAAGGTAATTACACAGGGGAAAGGATAATGTACTGGGAACTCCTCAGAAGAATCTGATTTGTGGTGAGGGGAGAGAGATAAAAGCTCATTTAGGAACGACATGACATGCTGCGTAGGCAGCTGTTTATCAGTAAATATCTGAGATAAAAAAGCAGTAGCTTAATAAATTAAGTAATTCCTGGTATGGTTACTGTACTGGTAACTCCCCAAAGAATCTGGATTGTGGTGAGGGAACAGAGAAAAAGCTCATTTAGGACCTGAACATGCTGCGTACGTAGCTGTTTATCAGTAAACCTTCTGAGAATAAAAAAGCAGTAGCTTGTTTAAGGTACTTACACAGGGGAAAGGATACTGTACTGGGAACTCCTCAGAAAGAATCTGATTTGTGGTGAGGGGAGAGAGATAAAAGCTCATTTAGGAACCTGAACATGCTTACGAAGGTAGCAGTTTATCAGTAAATATCTCCACTGAGATTAAGAAAAGCAGTAGCTTGTTAAGTACTTACCTGGTATGGATGTACTGGTAACTCCCCAAAAAATCTGGATTGTGGTGAGGGAACAGAGAAAAAAGCTCATTTAGGACGAATGACACGAAGTAGCTGTATATCAGGGATAAATATCTGAGATAAAAACAGCTGGAGCTTAAAATTAAGTACGGGGAAAGGATAATGTACTGGTAACTCCTCAGAAGAATCTGATTGTGGTGAGGGGAAGAGATAAAAAGCTCATTTAGGACCTGACACTGACGAAGGGTAGGCAGCTGTTTATCAGTAAATTCTGAGATTAAAAACAGTAGCTTGTTAAGTAATTAACAGGGGATGGTAATGTACTGGTAACTCCCCAAAAGAATCTGGATTGTGGTGAGGGAACAGAGAAAAAAGCTCATTTAGGACCTGCACATGAACATGGGTAGGCAGCTGTATATCAGGGAGTAAACCTTCTGAGATAAAAACAGCAGTAGCTTAATAATTAACACTAATGTACTGGTTACTCCTCAGAAGAATCTGATTTGTGGTGAGGGAGAGATAAAAGCTCATTTAGGAACGCACTTACAAGCTGGTAGGTAGCTGTTTATCAGTAAATATCTGAGATAAGAAAAGCAGTAGCTTAATTAAGTAATTCCTGGTATGGTTACTGTACTGGGAACTCCCCAAAGAATCTGGATTGTGGTGAGGGAAGAGATAAAAGCTCATTTAGGACCTGCACTTACGAACATGGGTAGGTAGCTGTATATCAGTAAATATCTCCACTGAGAATAAAAAAGCAGTAGCTTGTTTAAGGTAATTACACAGGTATGGTAATGTACTGGGAACTCCCAGAAGAATCTGATTGTGGTGAGGGAGAGAGATAAAAGCTCATTTAGGAACCTGCATTAACATGCTGGTAGGTAGCTGTTTATCAGTAAATATCTCCACTGAGATAAAAACAGTAGCTTAATTTAAGTAATTCCTGGTATGGTTACTGTACTGGGAACTCCAAAAGAATCTGGATTGTGGTGAGGGAGAGAGAAAAAGCTCATTTAGGAACGACTACGAAGGGGGTAGGCAGCTGTATATCAGTAAATATCTCTGAGAATAAAAAAGCTGGAGCTTGTTAAGGTAATTACACAGGGGAAAGGATTACTGTACTGGGAACTCCCAAAGAATCTGATTGTGGTGAGGGGAAGAGATAAAAGCTCATTTAGGACATGAACATGCGAAGGTAGGCAGCTGTTTATCAGTAAATATCTCCACTGAGAATAAGAAAAGCAGTAGCTTAATTTTAAGTAATTACCTGGTAAAGGTAATATACTGGTAACTCCCCAAAAGAATCTGATTTGTGGTGAGGGAAGAGAAAAAGCTCATTTAGGACGCATGAACATGCTGGGGTAGGCAGCTGTATATCAGTAAATATCTCTGAGAATAAAAAAGCTGGAGCTTGTTAAGGTAATTAAGTAGGTATGGTTACTGTACTGGGAACTCCTCAGAAGAATCTGATTTGTGGTGAGGGGAGAGAGATAAAAGCTCATTTAGGAACGACATTACGAAGGCTGGTAGGTAGCTGTTATCAGTAAATATCTGAGATTAAAAAAGCAGTAGCTTAATTAAGTAATTCACAGGTATGGTTACTGTACTGGTAACTCCCCAAAAGAATCTGGATTGTGGTGAGGGAACAGAGAAAAAGCTCATTTAGGACCTGACTTACGAAGCTGGTAGGCAGCTGTATATCAGTAAATATCTTCTGAGATAAAAAAGCAGTAGCTTGTTAAGGTAATTACACAGGTATGGTTACTGTACTGGGAACTCCTCAGAAGAATCTGATTTGTGGTGAGGGGAGAGAGAAAAAAGCTCATTTAGGACCTGCACTCGAAGGGTAGGCAGCTGTTATCAGTAGTATCTCCACTGAGATTAAAAACAGCTAGCTTAATTAAGTAATTACCGGTATGGTTACTGTACTGGTAACTCCCAAAAGAATCTGGATTGTGGTGAGGGAACAGAGAAAAAGCTCATTTAGGACCTGCACTTACGAAGGGTAGGTAGCTGTATATCAGGGAGTAAACCTTCTGAGAATAAAAACAGCAGTAGCTTGTAAATTAAGTAATTCCAGGGGAAAGGTTACTGTACTGGGAACTCCTCAGAAGAATCTGATTTGTGGTGAGGGAGAGAGATAAAAGCTCATTTAGGAACCTGAACACTTACGAAGGGGGTAGCTGTTTATCAGTAAACCTTCTGAGAATAAAAGCAGTAGCTTAAGGTAATTAACAGGTATGGTTACTGTACTGGTAACTCCCAGAAGAATCTGGATTTGTGGTGAGGGAGAGAGAAAAAGCTCATTTAGGACGACATGAAATGCGCATAGGTAGCTGTTTATCAGTAAATATCTCCACTGAGATTAAGAAAAGCAGTAGCTTAATAAATTAAGTACTTCCTGGTATGGATACTGTACTGGGAACTCCCAAAAGAATCTGGATTGTGGTGAGGGAACAGAGAAAAAGCTCATTTAGGACCTGCACTTACGAAGGGGTAGCAGCTGTATCAGTAAACCTTCTGAGAATAAAAACAGTGGAGCTTATAAGGTAATTACACAGGGTATGGTAATGTACTGGGAACTCCCAGAAGAATCTGATTTGTGGTGAGGGAAGAGATAAAAGCTCATTTAGGAACGACATGAACATGCTGTAGGTAGCTGTTTATCAGTAAATATCTCCACTGAGATTAAGAAAAGCAGTAGCTTAATAAATTAAGTACTTCCTGGTATGGTTACTGTACTGGTAACTCCCAAAAGAATCTGGATTTGTGGTGAGGGGAAGAGAAAAAAGCTCATTTAGGACCTGCACTTACGAAGGGGTAGGTAGCTGTATATCAGAGTAAACCTTCTGAGAATAAAAACAGCTGGAGCTTGTTAAGGTAATTACACAGGGGAAAGGATACTGTACTGGGAACTCCTCAGAAGAATCTGATTTGTGGTGAGGGAGAGAGATAAAAGCTCATTTAGCAACGACATGAACATGCTGTAGGTAGCAGTTTATCAGTAAATATCTCCACTGAGATTAAAAAAGCAGTAGCTTAATAAATTAAGTACTTCCTGGTATGGTTACTGTACTGGTAACTCCCAAAAATCTGGATTGTGGTGAGGAACAGAGAAAAAGCTCATTTAGGACCTGCACTTACGAAGGGTAGGCAGCTGTATATCAGGGAGTATCCCTTCTGAGATAAAAACAGCTTAATTTTAAGTAATTACCAGGGGAAAGGATAATATACTGGGAACTCCTCAGAAGAATCTGATTTGTGGTGAGGGGAGAGAGATAAAAGCTCATTTAGGAACGACATGAACATGCTGCGTAGGTAGCTGTTTATCAGTAAATATCTCCACTGAGATTAAGAAAAGCAGTAGCTTAATAAATTAAGTACTTCCTGGTATGGTACTGTACTGGGAACTCCCCAAAAGAATCTGGATTGTGGTGAGGGAACAGAGAAAAAGCTCATTTAGGAACCTGCACTTACGAAGGGGGTAGGCAGCTGTATATCAGTAGTAAACCTTCTGAGAATAAAAACAGCTGGAGCTTTTAAGGTAATTACACAGGGGAAAGGATAATGTACTGGGAACTCCTCAGAAGAATCTGATTTGTGGTGAGGGAGAGAGATAAAAGCTCATTTAGGAACGACATGAAATGCTGCGTAGGTAGCTGTTTATCAGTAAATATCTCCACTGAGATTAAGAAAAGCAGTAGCTTAATAAATTAAGTACTTCCTGGTATGGTTACTGTACTGGTAACTCCCAAAAGAATCTGGATTGTGGTGAGGGAACAGAGATAAAAGCTCATTTAGGAACCTGCACTTACGAAGGGGGTAGGCAGCTGTATATCAGAGTAAACCTTCTGAGAATAAAAACAGGGAGCTTGTTAAGGTAATTACACAGGGGAAAGGATAATGTACTGGGAACTCCTCAGAAGAATCTGATTTGTGGTGAGGGGAAGAGATAAAAGCTCATTTAGGAACGACATGAACATGCTGCGTAGGTAGCAGTTTATCAGTAAATATCTCCACTGAGATTAAGAAAAGCAGTAGCTTAATAAATTAAGTACTTCCTGGTATGGTTACTGTACTGGTAACTCCCCAAAAGAATCTGGATTGTGGTGAGGGAAAGAGATAAAAAGCTCATTTAGGACCTGCACTTACGAAGGGGGTAGGCAGCTGTATATCAGGGAGTATCCTTCTGAGAATAAAAACAGCTGGAACTTGTTAAGGTAATTCACAGGGGAAAGGATAATGTACTGGGAACTCCTCAGAAGAATCTGATTGTGGTGAGGGGAGAGAGATAAAAGCTCATTTAGGAACGACATGAACATGCTGCGTAGGTAGCTGTTTATCAGTAAATATCTCCACTGAGATTAAGAAAAGCAGTAGCTTAATAAATTAAGTACTTCCTGGTATGGTTACTGTACTGGTAACTCCCAAAAGAATCTGGATTGTGGTGAGGGAACAGAGAAAAAGCTCATTTAGGACCTGCACTTACGAAGGGGTAGGTAGCTGTATATCAGGGAGTAAACCTTCTGAGAATAAAAACAGCTGGAGCTTGTTAAGGTAATTACACAGGGGAAAGGATAATGTACTGGGAACTCCTCAGAAGAATCTGATTTGTGGTGAGGGGAGAGAATAAAAGCTCATTTAGGAACCATGAACATGCTGCGTAGGTAGCTGTTTATCAGTAAATATCTCCACTGAGATAAGAAAAGCAGTAGCTTAATAAATTAAGTACTTCCTGGTATGGTTACTGTACTGGTAACTCCCCAAAGAATCTGGATTGTGGTGAGGGAACAGAGATAAAAGCTCATTTAGGACCTGCACTTACGAAGGGGGTAGGCAGCTGTATATCAGTAGTTCCTTCTGAGAATAAAAACAGCTGGCTTGTTAAGGTAATTACACAGGGGAAAGGATAATGTACTGGGAACTCCTCAGAAGAATCTGATTGTGGTGAGGGAGAGAGATAAAAGCTCATTTAGGAACGACATGAATGCTGCATAGGTAGCTGTTTATCAGTAAATATCTCCACTGAGATTAAGAAAAGCAGTAGCTTAATAAATTAAGTACTTCCTGGTATGGTTACTGTACTGGTAACTCCCCAAAAGAATCTGGATTGTGGTGAGGGAACAGAGAAAAAAGCTCATTTAGGACCTGCACTTACGAAGGGGTAGGCAGCTGTATATCAGAGTAAACCTTCTGAGAATAAAAACAGCTGGAGCTTTTAAGGTAATTAACAGGGGAAAGGATAATGTACTGGGAACTCCTCAGAAGAATCTGATTTGTGGTGAGGGGAGAGAGATAAAAGCTCATTTAGGAACGACATGAACATGCTGCGTAGGTAGCAGTTTATCAGTAAATATCTCCACTGAGATTAAGAAAAGCAGTAGCTTAATAAATTAAGTACTTCCTGGTATGGTTACTGTACTGGTAACTCCCCAAAGAATCTGGATTGTGGTGAGGGAACAGAGAAAAAGCTCATTTAGGACCTGCACTTACGAAGGGTAGGCAGCTGTATATCAGGGAGTATCCTTCTGAGAATAAAAACAGCTGGAACTTGTTAAGGTAATTACACAGGGGAAAGGATAATGTACTGGGAACTCCTCAGAAGAATCTGATTTGTGGTGAGGGGAGAGAGATAAAAGCTCATTTAGGAACGACATGAACATGCTGCGTAGGTAGCTGTTTATCAGTAAATATCTCCACTGAGATTAAGAAAAGCAGTAGCTTAATAAATTAAGTACTTCCTGGTATGGTTACTGTACTGGTAACTCCCCAAAAGAATCTGGATTGTGGTGAGGGAACAGAAAAAGCTCATTTAGGACCTGCACTTACGAAGGGGGTAGCAGCTGTATATCAGGGAGTATCCCTTCTGAGAATAAAAACAGCTGGAGCTTGTTAAGGTAATTACACAGGGGAAAGGATAATGTACTGGGAACTCCTCAGAAGAATCTGATTTGTGGTGAGGGAGAGAGATAAAAGCTCATTTAGGAACGACATGAAATGCTGCGTAGGTAGCTGTTTATCAGTAAATATCTCCACTGAGATTAAGAAAAGCAGTAGCTTAATAAATTAAGTACTTCCTGGTATGGTTACTGTACTGGTAACTCCCCAAAAGAATCTGGATTGTGGTGAGGGAACAGAGAAAAAAGCTCATTTAGGACCTGCACTTACGAAGGGGGTAGGCAGCTGTATATCAGGGAGTAAACCTTCTGAGAATAAAAACAGCTGGAGCTTGTTAAGGTAATTACACAGGGGAAAGGATAATGTACTGGGAACTCCTCAGAAGAATCTGATTTGTGGTGAGGGAGAGAGATAAAAGCTCATTTAGGAACGACATGAAAATGCTGCATAGGTAGCTGTTTATCAGTAAATATCTCCACTGAGATTAAGAAAGCAGTAGCTTAATAAATTAAGTACTTCCTGGTATGGTTACTGTACTGGTAACTCCCAAAAGAATCTGGATTTGGTGAGGGAACAGAGAAAAAAGCTCATTTAGGACCTGCACTTACGAAGGGGTAGGTAGCTGTATATCAGCAGTAAACCTTCTGAGAATAAAAACAGCCGGAGCTTGTTAAGGTAATTACTCAGGGGAAAGGATAATGTACTGGGAACTCCTCAGAAGAATCTGATTTGTGGTGAGGGAGAGAGATAAAAGCTCATTTAGGAACGACATGAACATGCTGCGTAGGTAGCTGTTTATCAGTAAATATCTCCACTGAGATTAAGAAAAGCAGTAGCTTAATAAATTAAGTACTTCCTGGTATGGTTACTGTACTGGTAACTCCCCAAAAGAATCTGGATTGTGGTGAGGGAACAGAGAAAAAACTCATTTAGGACCTGCACTTACGAAGGTGTAGGCAGCTGTATATCAGTAGTATCCCTTCTGAGAATAAAAACAGCTGGAACTTTTAAGGTAATTACACAGGGGAAAGGATAATGTACTGGGAACTCCTCAGAAGAATCTGATTTGTGGTGAGGGAGAGAGATAAAAGCTCATTTAGGAACGACATGACATGCTGCGTAGGTAGGTGTTTATCAGTAAATATCTCCACTGAGATTAAGAAAAGCAGTAGCTTAATAAATTAAGTAATTCCTGGTATGGTTACTGTACTGGTAACTCCCCAGAATCTGATTGTGGTGAGGGAACAGAGAAAAAAGCTCATTTAGGACCTGCACTTACGAAGGGGGTAGGCAGCTGTATATCAGGGAGTATCCCTTCTGAGAATAAAACAGCTGGAGCTTATTAAGGTAATTACACAGGGGAAAGGATAATGTACTGGGAACTCCTCAGAAGAATCTGATTTGTGGTGAGGGAGAGAGATAAAAGCTCATTTAGGAACGACATGAATGCTGCATAGGTAGCTGTTTATCAGTAAATATCTCCACTGAGATTAAGAAAAGCAGTAGCTTAATAAATTAAGTAATTCCTGGTATGGTTACTGTACTGGTAACTCCCCAAAAGAATCTGGATTGTGGTGAGGGAACAGAGAAAAAAGCTCATTTAGGAACCTGCACTTACGAAGGGGGTAGGCAGCTGTATATCAGCAGTAAACCTTCTGAGAATAAAAACAGTGGAGCTTGTTAAGGTAATTACACAGGGGAAAGGATAATGTACTGGGAACTCCTCAGAAGAATCTGATTTGTGGTGAGGGGAAGAGATAAAAGCTCATTTAGGAACGACATGAACATGATGCGTAGGTAGCTGTTTATCAGTAAATATCTCCACTGAGATTAAGAAAAGCAGTAGCTTAATAAATTAAGTACTTCCTGGTATGGTTACTGTACTGGTAACTCCCCAAAAGAATCTGGATTGTGGTGAGGGAACAGAGAAAAAGCTCATTTAGGACCTGCACTTACGAAGGGTAGCAGCTGTATATCAGAGTAAACCTTCTGAGAATAAAAACAGCTGGAGCTTGTTAAGGTAATTCACAGGGGAAAGGATAATGTACTGGGAACTCCTCAGAAGAATCTGATTTGTGGTGAGGGGAGAGAGATAAAAGCTCATTTAGGAACGACATGAACATGCTGCGTAGGTAGCTGTTTATCAGTAAATATCTCCACTGAGATTAAGAAAAGCAGTAGCTTAATAAATTAAGTACTTCCTGGTATGGTTACTGTACTGGTAACTCCCCAAAAGAATCTGGATTGTGGTGAGGGAGAGAGATAAAAGCTCATTTAGGACCTGCACTTACGAAGGTGTAGGTAGCTGTATATCAGGGAGTAAACCTTCTGAGAATAAAAACAGCTGGAGCTTGTTAAGGTAATTACACAGGGGAAAGGATACTGTACTGGGAACTCCTCAGAAGAATCTGATTTGTGGTGAGGGGAGAGAGATAAAAGCTCATTTAGGAACGACATGAACATGCTGCGTAGGTAGCTGTTTATCAGTAAATATCTCCACTGAGATTAAGAAAAGCAGTAGCTTAATAAATTAAGTAATTCCTGGTATGGTTACTGTACTGGTAACTCCCCAAAAGTTCTGGATTGTGGTGAGGGAACAGAGAAAAAGCTCATTTAGGACCTGCACTTACGAAGGGGGTAGGCAGCTGTATATCAGGGAGTATCTTCTGAGAATAAAAACAGCTGGAGCTTTTAAGGTAATTAACAGGGGAAAGGATAATGTACTGGGAACTCCTCAGAAGAATCTGATTTGTGGTGAGGGAGAGAGATAAAAGCTCATTTAGGAACGACATGAAATGCTGCGTAGGTAGCTGTTTATCAGTAAATATCTCCACTAAGATTAAGAAAAGCAGTAGCTAATAAATTAAGTACTTCCTGGTATGGTTACTGTACTGGTAACTCCCCAAAAGAATCTGGATTGTGGTGAGGGAACAGAGAAAAAAGCTCATTTAGAACCTGCACTTACGAAGGGGGTAGGCAGCTGTATATCAGAGTAAACCTTCTGAGAATAAAAACAGTGGAGCTTGTTAAGGTAATTACACAGGGGAAAGGATAATGTACTGGGAACTCCTCAGAAGAATCTGATTTGTGGTGAGGGGAAGAGATAAAAGCTCATTTAGGAACGACATGAACATGATGCGTAGGTAGCAGTTTATCAGTAAATATCTCCACTGAGATTAAGAAAAGCAGTAGCTTAATAAATTAAGTACTTCCTGGTATGGTTACTGTACTGGTAACTCCCCAAAAGAATCTGGATTGTGGTGAGGGAAAGAGATAAAAGCTCATTTAGGACCTGCACTTACGAAGGTGTAGGCAGCTGTATATCAGTAGTATCCCTTCTGAGAATAAAAACAGCTGGAACTTGTTAAGTAATTCACAGGGGAAAGGATAATGTACTGGGAACTCCTCAGAAGAATCTGATTGTGGTGAGGGAGAGAGATAAAAGCTCATTTAGGAACGACATGAACATGCTGCGTAGGTAGCTTTTATCAGTAAATATCTCCACTGAGATTAAGAAAAGCAGTAGCTTAATAAATTAAGTACTTCCTGGTATGGTTACTGTACTGGTAACTCCCCAAAAGAATCTGGATTGTGGTGAGGGAGAGAGATAAAAGCTCATTTAGGACCTGCACTTACGAAGGGGTAGGTAGCTGTATATCAGGAAGTATCTTTCTGAGAATAAAAACAGCTGGAGCTTGTTAAGGTAATTACACAGGGGAAAGGATACTGTACTGGGAACTCCTCAGAAGAATCTGATTTGTGGTGAGGGAGAGAATAAAAGCTCATTTAGGAACACATGAACATGCTGCGTAGGTAGCTGTTTATCAGTAAATATCTCCACTGAGATTAAGAAAAGCAGTAGCTTAATAAATTAAGTACTTCCTGGTATGGTTACTGTACTGGTAACTCCCCAAAAGAATCTGATTGTGGTGAGGGAACAGAGAAAAAGCTCATTTAGGACCTGCACTTACGAAGGGGGTAGGCAGCTGTATATCAGGGAGTAAACTTCTGAGAATAAAAACAGCTGGAGCTTGTTAAGGTAATTACACAGGGGAAAGGATAATGTACTGGGAACTCCTCAGAAGAATCTGATTTGTGGTGAGGGAGAGAGATAAAAGCTCATTTAGGAACGACATGAAAATGCTGCATAGGTAGCTGTTTATCAGTAAATATCTCCACTGAGATTAAGAAAAGCAGTAGCTTAATAAATTAAGTAATTCCTGGTATGGTTACTGTACTGGTAACTCCCCAAAAGAATCTGGATTGTGGTGAGGGAACAAGAAAAAAGCTCATTTAGGACCTGCACTTACGAAGGGGGTAGGCAGCTGTATATCAGTAAATCCTTCTGAGAATAAAAACAGTAGCTTGTTAAGGTAATTACAGAGGGAAAGGATTAATGTACTGGGAACTCCTCAGAAGAATCTGATTTGTGGTGAGGGGAGAGAGATAAAAGCTCATTTAGGAACGACATGAACAATGCTGCGTACATAGCTGTTTATCAGTAAATATCTCCACTGAGATTAAGAAAAGCAGTAGCTTAATAAATTAAGTACTTCCTGGTATGGTTACTGTACTGGTAACTCCCCAAAAGAATCTGGATTGTGGTGAGGGAACAGAGAAAAAAGCTCATTTAGGACCTGCACTTACGAAGGGGTAGGCAGCTGTATATCAGCAGTAAACCTTCTGAGAATAAAAACAGCTGGAGCTTGTTAAGGTAATTACACAGGGGAAAGGATAATGTACTGGGAACTCCTCAGAAGAATCTGATTTGTGGTGAGGGGAGAGAGATAAAAGCTCATTTAGGAACGACATGAAATGCTGCGTAGGTAGCTGTTTATCAGTAAATATCTCCACTGAGATTAAGAAAAGCAGTAGCTTAATAAATTAAGTACTTCCTGGTATGGTTACTGTACTGGTAACTCCCCAAAAGAATCTGGATTGTGGTGAGGGAACAGAGAAAAAGCTCATTTAGGACCTGCACTTACGAAGGTGTAGGCAGCTGTATATCAGGAGTATCCCTTCTGAGAATAAAACAGCTGGAGCTTGTTAAGGTAATTACACAGGGGAAAGGATAATGTACTGGGAACTCCTCAGAAGAATCTGATTTGTGGTGAGGGGAGAGAGATAAAAGCTCATTTAGGAACGACATGAACATGCTGCGTAGGTAGCTGTTTATCAGTAAATATCTCCACTGAGATTAAGAAAAGCAGTAGCTTAATAAATTAAGTACTTCCTGGTATGGTTACTGTACTGGTAACTCCCCAAAAGAATCTGGATTGTGGTGAGGGAACAGAGAAAAAGCTCATTTAGGACCTGCACTTACGAAGGGGGTAGGCAGCTGTATATCAGGGATATCCCTTCTGAGAATAAAATCAGCTGGAGCTTATTAAGGTAATTACACAGGGGAAAGGATAATGTACTGGGAACTCCTCAGAAGAATCTGATTTGTGGTGAGGGAGAGAGATAAAAGCTCATTTAGGAACGACATGAAAATGCTGCATAGGTAGCTGTTTATCAGTAAATATCTCCACTAGATTAAGAAAAGCAGTAGCTTAATAAATTAAGTACTTCCTGGTATGGTTACTGTACTGGTAACTCCCCAAAAGAATCTGGATTGTGGTGAGGGAACAGAGAAAAAAGCTCATTTAGGAACCTGCACTTACGAAGGGTAGGCAGCTGTATATCAGGGAGTAAACTTCTGAGAATAAAAACAGCTGGAGCTTGTTAAGGTAATTACACAGGGGAAAGGATAATATACTGGGAACTCCTCAGAAGAATCTGATTTGTGGTGAGGGGAAGAGATAAAAGCTCATTTAGGAACGACATGAACATGTGCGTAGGCATAGCTGTTTATCAGTAAATATCTCCACTGAGATTAAGAAAAGCAGTAGCTTAATAAATTAAGTACTTCCTGGTATGGTACTGTACTGGTAACTCCCCAAAAGAATCTGATTTGTGGTGACGGGAGAGAGATAAAAAGCTCATTTAGGACCTGCACTTTCGAAGGGGGTAGGCAAATGTATATCAGCAGTAAACCTTCTGAGAATAAAAACAGCTGGAACTGGTTAAGGTAATTACACAGGGGAAAGGATAATGTACTGGGAACTCCTCAGAAGAATCTGATTTGTGGTGAGGGGAAAGAGATAAAAGCTCATTTATGAACGACATGAACATGCTGCGTAGGTAGCTCTTTATCAGTAAATATCTCCACTGAGATTAAGAAAAGCAGTAGCTTAATAAATTAAGTGCTTCCTGGTATGGTTACTGTACTGGTAACTTGTTGGAGAATTAAAGTCTCCAACCAGTGGAAAAATTTGGCCCGGGCACGGTTACTCCGATGCCTCATTAGCACACTAATAGGCCCTTGGGAAAACATTCCCAGTAAGGAGTTTCTGGTGTTTGTGGGCCAAAGGTAGCCACCAGTTGTTGTGAGAATCTCCTTTTTCCCCCCTACTTAGCAAGTCTCCTAGAGGAGACTTGCCTGGAGACTTGCTTGGAGACTTGCTTTACCAGCTGCCTTTAATGTTAGATTATCACAATAAACAGAAAAGTCTCCTCATTGTTCTATTCACAAGTACTTTAGAAGTCAAGATTGAGATAGTAGCTAGTAGATAATTATAGTTCTACCTAGGTTGTATACAATTCCTTGCTTTATTATCAACAATCTTTGTAGTCACTACCTCCTGTAAATAGAAAAGCATTGTATCAAGTTCCTGCCCTCACAATAGGAAATGTCCTCCACTTTTGTATTTGAGACAAATGTCATGCTGTATTGATCTTTTACCCTGTAATTGTAAAATCGGTTTCTATCCCTATATAAACCCTGGCCCTCTTGGAATAAAGTGTGCATTGGTTCACTCGCCTTGCATCCCCCGTGTCCTGATTTCGACTGCAGTTACCCAGGTTCAACATCTGGCGTCCGGACCCAGGGACCTGACAATTGATCCACAGGAGATTGCGGAACTGCCGAGCTCTCGAGTGAGGTGAGAGATATTTTTAATTCACAGGAGACAAGGGATCTGTGTGTAATTCACAGGAGACAAGGGATCTGTGTGGTGAGCTCCTATTTTTAATATTACGGGGTTATGGGACAAGCTAAATCAACTCCATTTTCTAATCTTATCCACCACGTACTGAAGCGGAATGGAGCTATAGTCTCCCGCTCACAGATAGACGAATGCGTACAAGTGGTGGTGGAGTTTAACCCATGGTTCCCGGAGGAAGGTACTTTAGATCTAGAAGTCTGGGAACGTGTAAAGAATAATGTGGAAAAGGCATATAGGCATGGTGAGAAAGTTCCAGTTACCTTTTGGTCTATTTGGGCATTAACACGTGCAGCTCTAAGTATGATGTGTCGGAATGCTGTCAGAACAACAGCGGCCGAACTGGAGGCTGACGTGGAGAAAGCCATGGAGACTTATAATTTGCCCGAAGAGGTAAAAACTCAAATCGGGCAGGAGTTAAAAGAGATGGCTACACCTGAGCAGTCTCCTGCCAGTGTTGACAGAGAAAAGGTAGCACCTAAAGCTAAATCTGTGGCTGCTACTCATACCTCTTCAGAGAATGAGGCCGATTCATATAGCTCAGCAGGGCAGTCTGAGAGCTACAGATGCTCTAGCAATCCACCGCGACCTGCTACAAAAATGAGGCTTAAAAAGAAAAGACCACAGTTGCCAAAGCTGCCTCTACTTCCCTCTTCTTCTGATTCTGACTCTGAGGGCTTTGTTCCTCTCCGGAGCTACAGAGCCTTCCCCGTCATTAGACCCCCTCCGGTGGATGGGGTCGCACAGCCCCCTCGTTATGAGAGTATAGATATGGCCCACCTAACTCAGCTACGGAAGGCAGTAACCTTATATTGACCGCAGGCGCCATATGTTAAAGAACTAATGTCATCAATTGTCTCTGCCTATGGAAACTTGGCTCCTGAGGATTGGAAAGTTATTTGTAGAGCGCTATTAAAGCCTCAGGAATATCTACAATGGTTAATGTGGTACAGTGATGGTGCCGCCACTAAGGCAGCCCAAAATGCTCAGTCCCGTAATCCTGCCCTCCGCAGGATTACACATGCTATGCTAACAGGCACTGGGGATTATAAGCGCGCTCAGGACCAAGTAAATATCCCTAGAGAGATTCACGAGCAGCTGCAGGAAATATGCCTAGAGGCATGGGGTCGAGTACGTCCCGAAGGCGAAAAAGAAGGTTCCTGGGCACGTATTATTCAAGGGGCCCAGGAACCCTACTTAGACTTCATAGCGCGCCTTCAAAAGAACATCGATAGGACAGTACAAGATGCGGCTGTTCGTGATCAACTAATTAAATTACTAGCATTTGAGAATGCTAATGAGGATTGTCAGCGTGCTATTTTGCCTGTTAAAGAGACTGGGGATATACTAGTATATGCCAAGGCTTGTCGGAATGTATATTCGGACTCTCAAAAGATGAGGCTGCTGGGACAGACTTTGGCCGCCAATCTAAAATTGCCCGACTCTGGGGAACTTAGATGTTTTGGCTGTGGAGACAAGGGACATACTAAAAGAAATTGTGTTAAGAGAAAATCGGCTAATACAAAGCCGCCGGGGAAATGCCCTCGCTGCAGACGCGGGGCGCATTGGGCCCGGGAATGTCGGTCTAAAACTGACATTGAGGGGAACATACTTTCATTTCCATCGGGAGTAGTGCAGGGAGGAAGTGCTAAGCGTTCGGGAAACGGGGCACGGGGCCAGCCTCGTGGCCCCGCTCCAACAAACGAGGCTTTCCCACCGTCTTTTCACTACAACCAGCCACTAGCGGGAGCGCCGCAGTGGACCTTCCCTCAAGCCAGACCTTAACTCTCCCTGCTAACTCCGCTCCCATCAGAGTTAAAACTGGCATATACGGTCCCTTGCCATCAGGGACCTGGGGCCTCCTTATGGGGCGTTCTAGTTTAAATGCAAAAGGGGTGTTAGTTATACCAGGAGTAATTGACTCCGACTACACGGGAGAGATTCTAGTCCTTATGACCTCCCCTGTACCTTATGAGATTAATGCTGGGGATCGTATTGCACAATTAATTTTGCTTCCTTACATATCTATATCATCTTCTGTTAACCCCCGTAAAGGAGGTTTTGGCAGTACGAACCCCCATTATGTTTTCTGGACCTTAAATATAGCAAAGAAGCAACCTTGTCGTACATTTTACATAGGAGACAAGCAATTTAAAGGACTGTTGGATACTGGCTCAGACATAACTATAATCAGACAGACTGAGTGGCCCCGAGACTGGGTTACACAAACAATCCAGTGTGATATAAAAGGTGTCAGTAGTACACCAGTTTCAGTTATTAAACAGAGTGTTGAATATCAGGATATTGCTGATGGTGAAGGCCAGCATGCCATTGTGAAGCCATATGTTTTAGAAGTACCTATTAACATCATTGGGCGAGATGTCTTAGAACAATGGGGAGCTCATTTAGTTTTCCCTTGATGTCCAGATGGATGTCTCTCCCATTAAGATTTCCTGGCGGTCAGATCGTCCAGTCTGGATTGAGCAATGGCCTTTGTCTAAAGAGAAATTGGCGGCTGCGGAACAGCTTGTTGAAGATCAGTTAGCTAAAAATCATATTGAGGTATCTACCTCTCCCTGGAATTCTCCTATTTTTGTTATTAAAAAGAAATCTGGCAAATGGAGACTACTCACTGATTTACGAGCTGTAAATGCAGCTATGATACCTATGGGTGCTTTACAACCTGGCATGCCCCAGCCATCCATGATTCCTGAAAATTGGCATATTATAGTAATAGATTTGCAAGATTGTTTCTTTACTGTTCCTTTACACCCTGAAGACCGCTCACGTTTTGCTTTTTCTTTGCCTCGAATAAACCTCCAAGGACCCCATCGACGGTTTCAATGGAAGGTTTTGCCTGAAGGCATGATGAATTCACCTACTATGTGTCAGACTTTTGTAGCCAGAGCATTAGAACCTATTAGAAAAAGATTTTCTCAAGTTTTATGTATTCACTACATGGATGATTTGCTGTTTGCTGCACCTAATAAAGATGTTCTATCAGAGTTATTGAAAATTTTGCCTTTGCATCTGCAACAGTATGGTTTGATAGTTGCCCCTGATAAGATCCAGACAGAAGAGCCATTTAAGTATCTAGGGTATTTAGTTAGGAGACAAGCAATTACCCCTCAATTAATAAAAATCCGTACTGAAGAGTTAAAAACTCTCAATGACTTTCAAAAGTTATTAGGGGACATCAATTGGCTTCGCCCTTCCTTAGGAATTCCCACATATGCGCTGCATAATCTATTTTCCATCCTACAAGGAGATTCGGACTTAAAAAGCCCCGAGAATTAACTGATGAGGCACGTCAGGAGCTACTCCTAGTGGAAAAGGCCCTGGCTCAAAATTCATTAGCTCGGGTAGACTTATCTGCCCCTATTGGGTTGCTAATTTTACTTACCAAAGACTACCCTACAGGGGTGCTAGCTCAGTACAATAAGCCTTTGGAATGGATATATACCAAACACACTTTCTCCAAAACGTTAACCACCTACCCAGAGATGATCAGTTTTATTATCATGCAAGGCCGTAAGAGATGCCTGCAAATCAGTGGGCAAGACGCCTACTTCATTATCACCCCTATACCTAAACAGCAGTTTGAGTTTATGTTACAAACCTCTGATCTTCTCCCTCTGGCTTTAAATGGCTTTACTGGGGAAATTCTATACCATTTACCTTCTAGTCCTCTTTGGCAATTTTTTCAAAGACAAACTTATGTTATTGATAATATTTTACTCTCTGAGCCCATTCTAAATGCTCCCAATGTTTTTGTAGATGGTACTAAAAATAACAAATGTGCTT
>NW_025957115.1:0-32875 GCF_023159225.1 Perognathus longimembris pacificus | reverse complement strand
TAACCCTTCTGAGAATAAAAACAGCTGGAGCTTGTTAAGGTAATTACACAGGGGAAAGGATAATGTACTGGGAACTCCTCAGAAGAATCTTATTTGTGGTGACAGGAGAGAGATAATAGCTCATTTAGGAACGACATGAACATGCTGCGTAGGTAACTGTTTATCAGTAAATATCTCCACTGTGAATAAGAAAAGCAGTAGCTTAATAAATTAAGTCCTTCCTGTATGGTTACTGTACTGGTAACTCCCCAAAAGAATCTGGATTGTGGTGAGGGAACAGAGAAAAAAGCTCATTTAGGACCTGCACTTACGAAGGGGGTAGGCAACTCTATATCAGGGAGTATCTCTTCTGAGAATAAAAACAGCTGGAGCTTGTTTAGGTAAAACACAGGGGAAAGGATAATGTACTGAGAACACCTCAGAAGAATCTGATTTGTGGTGAGGGTAGAGAGATAAAAGCTCACTTAGGAACGACATGAAAATGCTGCATAGGTAGCTGTTTATGAGTAAATATCTCCACTGAGATTAAGAAAAGCAATAGCTTAACAAATTACGTACTTCCTGGTATGGTTACTGTAGTGGAAACTCCCCAAAAGAATCTGGATTGTTTTGAGGGAACAGAGAAAAAAGCTCACTTAGGACCTGCACTTACGAAGGTGGTAGGCAGCTGTATATCAGGGAGTATCCCTTCTGTGAATAAAAACAGCTGGAGCTTGTTAAGGTAATTACAAAGAGGAAAGGATAATATACTGGGAACTCCTCAGAAGAATCTGATTTGTGGTGAGGGGAGAGAGATAAAAGTTCATTTAGGAACGACATGAACATGCTGCGTAGGTAGCTTTTTATCAATAAATATCTCCACTGAGATTAAGGAAAACAGTAGCTTAATAAATGAAGTACATCCTGGCATGGTTACTGTACTGGTAATTCCCCAAAAGAATCTGGTTTGTGGTGAGGGAACAGAGAAAAAACCTCATTTAAGACCTGCACTTTCGAAGGGGGCAGGCAGCTGAATATCAGGGAGTATGCCTTCTGAGAATAAAAACAGCTGGAGCTGGTTAAGGTAATTACACAGGGGAAAGGATAATGTACTGGGAACTCCTCACAAGAATCTGATTTGTGGTGAGGGGAGTGAGATAAAAGCTCATTTAGGAACGACATGAACATGCTGCATAGGTAGCTGTTTATCAATAAATATCTCCAGTGAGATTAAGAAAAGCAGTAGCTTAATAAATTAAGTACTTCCTGGTAGGGTTACTGTACTGGTAACTACCCAAATGAATCTGGATTGTGGTGAGGGAACAGAGAAAAAAGCTCATTTAGGACCTGCACTTTTGAAGGGGGTAGCAACTGTATATCAGGGAGTAAACCTTCTGAGAATAAAAACGGCTGGGGCTTGTTAAGGTAATTACACATGGGAAAGGATAATGTACTGGGAATTCCTCAGAAGAATCTGATTTGTTGTGAGGGGAGAGAGATAAAAGCTCATTTAGGAACGACATGAACATGCTGCGTAGGTAGCTGTTTATCAGTAAATATCTCCACTGAGATTAAGAAAAGCAGTAGCTTAATAAATTAAGTACTTCCTGGTATGGTTACTGTACTGGTAACTCCCCAAAAGAATCTGGATTGTGGTGAGGGAACAGAGAAATAAGCTCATTTAGGACCTGCACTTAGGAAGGGCTAGGCAGCTGTATATCAGGGAGTAACCTTCTGAGAATAAAAACAGCTGGAGCTTCTTAAGGTAATTACACATGGGAAAGGATAATGTCCTGGGAACTCCTCAGAAGAATCTGGTTTGTGGTGAGGGGAGAGAGATAAAAGCTCATTTACGAACGACATGAACTTGCTGCTAAGGTAGCTCTTTATCAGTAAATTTCTCCACTGAGTTTAAGAAAAGCAGTAGCTTAGTAAATTAAGTACTTCCTGGTATGGTTACTGTACTGGTAACTCCCCAAAACAATCTGGATTGTGGTGAGGGAAAAGAGAAAAAAGCTCATTTAGGACCTGCACTTACGAAGGGGGTAGGCAGCTGTATATCAGGTAGTAACCCTTCTGAGAATAAAAACAGCTGGAGCTTGTTAAGGTAATTACACAGGGGAAAGGATAATGTACTGGGAACTCCTCAGAAGAATCTGATTTGTGGTGACAGGAGAGAGATAAAAGCTCATTTAGGAACGACATGAACATGCTGCGTAGGTAACTGTTTATCAGTAAATATCTCCACTGTGAATAAGAAAAGCAGTAGCTTAATAAATTAAGTACTTCCTGGTATGGTTACTGTACTGGTAACCCCCCCCTAAGAATCTGGATTGTGGTGAGGGAACAGAGAAAAAAGCTCATTTAGGACCTGCACTTACGAAGGGGGTAGGCAGCTGTATATCAGGGAGTAAACCTTCTGAGAATAAAAACAGGTGGAGCTTGTTAAGGTAATTACAAAGAAGAAAGGATAATGTACTGGGAACGGCTCAGAAGAATCTGATTTGTGGTGAGGTGAGAGAGATAAAAGCTCATTTAGGAACGAAATGAACATGCTGCGTTGGTAGCTGTTTGTCCGTAAATATCTCGACTGAGATTAAGAAAAGCAGTAGCTTAATAAATTAAGTACTTCCTGGTATGGTTACTGTACTGGTAACTCCCCAAAAGAATCTGGATTGTGGTGAGGGAACAGAGAAAAAAGCTCATTTAGGACCTGCACTTACGAAGGGGTTAGGCAGCTGTATATCAGGGAGTATCCCTTCTGAGATAAAAACAGCTAGAGCTTGTTAAGGTAATTACACAGGGGAAAGGATAATGTACTGGGAGCTCCTCAGAAGAATCTGATTTGTGGTGAGGGGGGAGAGATAAAAGCTCATTTAGGAACAACAAGAACATGCTGCATAGGTAGCTGTTTATCAGTAAATATCTCCACTGAGATTAAGAAATGCAGTAGCTTAATAAATTAAGTATTTCCTGGTATGGATACTGTACTGGTAACTCCGCAAAAGAATCTGGATTGTGGTGAGGGAACAGAGAAAAAAGCTCATTAGGACCTGCACTTAAGAAGGGGGTAGGCAGCTGTATATCAGGGAGTATCCCTTCTGAGAATAAAAACAGCTGGAGCTTGTCAAGGTAATTACACAGGGGAAAGGATAATGTACTGGGAACTCCTCAGAAAAATCTGATTTGTGGTGAGGGGAGGGAGAAAAAAGCTCATTTAAGAACGACATCAAAATGCTGCGTAGGTAGTGGTTTATCATTAAATATCTCCACTGAGATTAAGAAAAGCAATAGCTTAATAAATTAAGTACTTCCTGCTATGGTTACTGTACTGGTAACTCCACAAAAGAATCTGGATTGTGGTGAGGGAACAGAGAAAAAAGCTCACTTAGGACCTGCACTTACGAAGGGGGTAGGCAGCTGTATATCAGGGAGTATCCCTTCTGTGAATAAAAATATCTGGAGCTTGTTAAGGTAATTACAAAGGGGAAGGGATAATATACTGGGAACTCCTCAGAAGAATCTGATTTGTCGTGAGGGGAGAGAGAAAAAATTTCATTTATGAACGACATGAACATGCTGCGTAGATAGCTTTTTATCAATAAATATCTCCACTGAGATTAAGGAAAGCAGTAGCTTAATAAATGAAGTATATCCTCGTATGTTTACTGTACTGGTAACTCCCCAAAAGAATCTGGTTTGTGGTGAGGGAACAGAGAAAAAAGCTCATTTAAGACCTGCACTTTCGAAGGGGGTAGGCAGCTGAATATCAGGGAGTATGACTTCTGAGAATAAAAACAGCTGTAGCTTGTTAAGGTAATTACACGGGGGAAAGGATAAGGTACTGGACACTCCTCACAAGAATCTGATTTGTAGTGAGGGGAGAGAGATAAAAGCTCATTTAGGAACGACATGAACATGCTGCATAGGTAGCTGTTTATCAGTAAATATCTCCAGTGAGATTAAGAAAAGCAGTAGCATAGTAAATTAAGTACTTCCTGGTATGTTTATTGTACTGGTTACTCCCCAAAAGAATCTGGCTTGTGGTGAGGGAACAGAGAAAAAAGCTCATTTAGGACCTGCACTTACGAAGGGGGTAGGCAGCTGTATATCAGGGAGTAAACCTTCTGAGAATAAAAACAGCTGGAGATTGTTACGGTAATTACACAGGGGAAAGGATTATATACTGGAAAACTCCTCCGAATAATCTGATTTGTGGTGAGGGGAGAGAGATAAAAGCTCATTTAGGAACGACATGAACATGCTGCATAGGTAGCTGTTTATCAGTAAATATCTCTACAGAGATTAAGAAAAGCAGTAGCTTAATAAATTAAGTACTTCCTGGTATGTTTATTGTACTGGTTACTCCCCAAAAGAATCTGGATTGTGGTGAGGGAATAGAAAAAAAAGCTCATTTAGGACCTGCACTTTTGAAGGGGGTCGCAGCTGTATATCAGGGAGCAAACCTTCTGAGAATAAAAACGGCTGGGGCTTGTTAAGGTAATTACACATGGGAAAGGATAATGTACTGGGAATTCCTCAGAAGAATCTGATTTGTTGTGAGGGGAGAGAGATAAAAGCTCATTTATGAACGACATGAACATGCTGCGTAGGTAGCTGTTTATCAGTAAATATCTCCACTGAGATTAAGAAAAGCAGTAGCTTAATAAATTAAGTACTTCCAGGTATGGTTACTGTACTGGTAACTCCCCAAAAGAATCTGGATTGGTGGTGTGGGAACAGAGAATAAAGCTCATTTAGGACCTGCACTTACGAAGGGCTAGGCAGCTGTATATCAGGGAGTAAACCTTCTGAGAATAAAAACAGCTGGAGCTTGTTAAGGTAATTACACAGGGGAAAGGATAATGTACTGGGAACTCCTCAGAAGAATCTGGTTTGTGGTGAGGGGAGAGAGATAAAAGCTCATTTACGAACGACATGAACATGCTGCTAAGGTAGCTCTTTATCAGTAAATTTCTCCACTGAGATTAAGAAAAGCAGTATTTAATAAATTAAGTACTTCCTGGTATAGGAACTGTACTGGTAACTCCCCAAAACAATTTGGATTGTGGTGAGGGAAAAGAGAAAAAAGCTCATTTAGGACCTGCACTTACGAAGGGGGTAGGCAGCTGTATATCAGGTAGTAACCCTTCTGAGAATAAAAACAGCTGGAGCTTGTTAAGGTAATTACACAGGGGAAAGGATAATGTACTGGGAACTCCTCAGAAGAATCTGATTTGTGGTGACAGGAGAGAGATAATAGCTCATTTAGGAACGACATGAACATGCTGCGTAGGTAACTGTTTATCAGTAAATATCTCCACTGTGAATAAGAAAAGCAGTAGCTTAATAAATTAAGTCCTTCCTGGTATGGTTACTGTACTGGTAACTCCCCAAAAGAATCTGGATTGTGGTGAGGGAACAGAGAAAAAAGCTCATTTAGGACCTGCACTTACGAAGGGGTAGGCAACTCTATATCAGGGAGTATCTCTTCTGAGAATAAAAACAGCTGGAGCTTGTTTAGGTAAAACACAGGGGAAAGGATAATGTACTGAGAACACCTCAGAAGAATCTGATTTGTGGTGAGGGTAGAGAGATAAAAGCTCACTTAGGAACGACATGAAAATGCTGCATAGGTAGCTGTTTATGAGTAAATATCTCCACTGAGATTAAGAAAAGCAGTAGCTTAACAAATTACGTACTTCCTGGTATGGTTACTGTAGTGGAAACTCCCCAAAAGAATCTGGATTGTTTTGAGGGAACAGAGAAAAAAGCTCACTTAGGACCTGCACTTACGAAGGTGGTAGGCAGCTGTATATCAGGGAGTATCCCTTCTGTGAATAAAAACAGCTGGAGCTTGTTAAGGTAATTTACAAAGAGGAAAGGATAATATACTGGGAACTCCTCAGAAGAATCTGATTTGTGGTGAGGGGAGAGAGATAAAAGTTCATTTAGGAACGACATGAACATGCTGCGTAGGTAGCTTTTTATCAATAAATATCTCCACTGAGATTAAGGAAAACAGTAGCTTAATAAATGAAGTACATCCTGGCATGGTTACTGTACTGGTAATTCCCCAAAAGAATCTGGTTTGTGGTGAGGGAACAGAGAAAAAACCTCATTTAAGACCTGCACTTTCGAAGGGGGCAGGCAGCTGAATATCAGGGAGTATGCCTTCTGAGAATAAAAACAGCTGGAGCTGGTTAAGGTAATTACACAGGGGAAAGGATAATGTACTGGGAACTCCTCACAAGAATCTGATTTGTAGTGAGGGGAGAGAGATAAAAGCTCATTTAGGAACGACATGAACATGCTGCATAGGTAGCTGTTTATCAATAAATATCTCCAGTGAGATTAAGAAAAGCAGTAGCTTAATAAATTAAGTACTTCCTGGTAGGGTTACTGTACTGGTAACTCCCCAAATGAATCTGGATTGTGGTGAGGGAACAGAGAAAAAAAGCTCATTTAGGACCTGCACTTTTGAAGGGGGTAGCAACTGTATATCAGGGAGTAAACCTTCTGAGAATAAAAACGGCTGGGGCTTGTTAAGGTAATTACACATGGGAAAGGATAATGTACTGGGAATTCCTCAGAAGAATCTGATTTGTTGTGAGGGGAGAGAGATAAAAGCTCATTTAGGAACGACATGAACATGCTGCGTAGGTAGCTGTTTATCAGTAAATATCTCCACTGAGATTAAGAAAAGCAGTAGCTTAATAAATTAAGTACTTCCTGGTATGGTTACTGTACTGGTAACTCCCCAAAAGAATCTGGATTGTGGTGAGGGAACAGAGAAAAAAGCTCACTTAGGACCTGCACTTAGGAAGGGCTAGGCAGCTGTATATCAGGGAGTAAACCTTCTGAGAATAAAAACAGCTGGAGCTTGTTAAGGTAATTACACATGGGAAAGGATAATGTCCTGGGAACTCCTCAGAAGAATCTGGTTTGTGGTGAGGGGAGAGAGATAAAAGCTCATTTACGAACGACATGAACATGCTGCTAAGGTAGCTCTTTATCAGTAAATTTCTCCACTGAGATTAAGAAAAGCAGTAGCTTAGTAAATTAAGTACTTCCTGGTATGGTTACTGTACTGGTAACTCCCCAAAACAATCTGGATTGTGGTGAGGGAAAAGAGAAAAAAGCTCATTTAGGACCTGCACTTACGAAGGGGGTAGGCAGCTGTATATCAGGTAGTAACCCTTCTGAGAATAAAAACAGCTGGAGCTTGTTAAGGTAATTACACAGGGGAAAGGATAATGTACTGGGAACTCCTCAGAAGAATCTGATTTGTGGTGACAGGAGAGAGATAAAAGCTCATTTAGGAACGACATGAACATGCTGCGTAGGTAACTGTTTATCAGTAAATATCTCCACTGTGAATAAGAAAAGCAGTAGCTTAATAAATTAAGTCCTTCCAGGTATTGTTACTGTACTGGTAACTCCCCAAAAGAATCTGGATTGTGGTGAGGGAACAGAGAAAAAAGCTCATTTAGGACCTGCACTTACGAAGTGGGTTGGCAGCTATATATCAGGGAGTAAACCTTCTGAGAATAAAAACAGCTAGAGCTTGTTAAGGTAATTACATAGGGGAAAGGATAATGTAATGGGAACTCCTGAGAAGAATTTGATTTGTGGTGCGGTGAGAGAGATAAAAGCTAATTTAAGAACGACATGAACATGCTGCCTAGGTAGCTGTTTATCAGTAAATATCTCCACTGAGCTTAAGAAAAGCAGTACCTTAATAAATTAAGTACTTCCTGGTATGGTTACTGTACTGGTAACTCCCCAAAAGAATCTGGATTGTGGTGAGGGAACAGAGAAAAAAGCTCATTTAGGACCTGCACTTACGAAGAGTGTAGGCAGCTGTATATCAGGGAGTATCTCTTCTGAGAATAAAAACAGCTGGAGCTTGTTTAGGTAAAACACAGGGGAAAGGATAATGTACTGAGAACACCTCAGAAGAATCTGATTTGTGGTGAGGGTAGAGAGATAAAAGCTCACTTAGGAACGACATGAAAATGCTGCATAGGTAGCTGTTTATGAGTAAATATCTCCACTGAGATTAAGAAAAGCAGTAGCTTAACAAATTACGTACTTCCTGGTATGGTTACTGTAGTGGAAACTCCCCAAAAGAATCTGGATTGTTTTGAGGGAACAGAGAAAAAAGCTCACTTAGGACCTGCACTTACGAAGGTGGTAGGCAGCTGTATATCAGGGAGTATCCCTTCTGTGAATAAAAACAGCTGGAGCTTGTTAAGGTAATTACAAAGAGGAAAGGATAATATACTGGGAACTCCTCAGAAGAATCTGATTTGTGGTGAGGGGAGAGAGATAAAAGTTCATTTAGGAACGACATGAACATGCTGCGTAGGTAGCTTTTTATCAATAAATATCTCCACTGAGATTAAGGAAAACAGTAGCTTAATAAATGAAGTACATCCTGGCATGGTTACTGTACTGGTAATTCCCCAAAAGAATCTGGTTTTTGGTGAGGGAACAGAGAAAAAACCTCATTTAAGACCTGCACTTTCGAAGGGGGCAGGCAGCTGAATATCAGGGAGTATGCCTTCTGAGAATAAAAACAGCTGGAGCTGGTTAAGGTAATTACACAGGGGAAAGGATAATGTACTGGGAACTCCTCACAAGAATCTGATTTGTAGTGAGGGGAGAGAGATAAAAGCTCATTTAGGAACGACATGAACATGCTGCATAGGTAGCTGTTTATCAATAAATATCTCCAGTGAGATTAAGAAAAGCAGTAGCTTAATAAATTAAGTACTTCCTGGTAGGGTTACTGTACTGGTAACTCCCCAAATGAATCTGGATTGTGGTGAGGGAACAGAGAAAAAAAGCTCATTTAGGACCTGCACTTTTGAAGGGGGTAGCAACTGTATATCAGGGAGTAAACCTTCTGAGAATAAAAACGGCTGGGGCTTGTTAAGGTAATTACACATGGGAATGGATAATGTACTGGGAATTCCTCAGAAGAATCTGATTTGTTGTGAGGGGAGAGAGATAAAAGCTCATTTAGGAACGACATGAACATGCTGCGTAGGTAGCTGTTTATCAGTAAATATCTCCACTGAGATTAAGAAAAGCAGTAGCTTAATAAATTAAGTACTTCCTGGTATGGTTACTGTACTGGTAACTCCCCAAAAGAATCTGGATTGTGGTGAGGGAACAGAGAAAAAAGCTCACTTAGGACCTGCACTTAGGAAGGGCTAGGCAGCTGTATATCAGGGAGTAAACCTTCTGAGAATAAAAACAGCTGGAGCTTGTTAAGGTAATTACACATGGGAAAGGATAATGTCCTGGGAACTCCTCAGAAGAATCTGGTTTGTGGTGAGGGGAGAGAGATAAAAGCTCATTTACGAACGACATGAACATGCTGCTAAGGTAGCTCTTTATCAGTAAATTTCTCCACTGAGATTAAGAAAAGCAGTAGCTTAGTAAATTAAGTACTTCCTGGTATGGTTACTGTACTGGTAACTCCCCAAAACAATCTGGATTGTGGTGAGGGAAAAGAGAAAAAAGCTCATTTAGGACCTGCACTTACGAAGGGGGTAGGCAGCTGTATATCAGGTAGTAACCCTTCTGAGAATAAAAACAGCTGGAGCTTGTTAAGGTAATTACACAGGGGAAAGGATAATGTACTGGGAACTCCTCAGAAGAATCTGATTTGTGGTGACAGGAGAGAGATAAAAGCTCATTTAGGAACGACATGAACATGCTGCGTAGGTAACTGTTTATCAGTAAATATCTCCACTGTGAATAAGAAAAGCAGTAGCTTAATAAATTAAGTCCTTCCAGGTATTGTTACTGTACTGGTAACTCCCCAAAAGAATCTGGATTGTGGTGAGGGAACAGAGAAAAAAGCTCATTTAGGACCTGCACTTACGAAGTGGGTTGGCAGCTATATATCAGGGAGTAAACCTTCTGAGAATAAAAACAGCTAGAGCTTGTTAAGGTAATTACATAGGGGAAAGGATAATGTAATGGGAACTCCTGAGAAGAATTTGATTTGTGGTGCGGTGAGAGAGATAAAAGCTAATTTAAGAACGACATGAACATGCTGCCTAGGTAGCTGTTTATCAGTAAATATCTCCACTGAGCTTAAGAAAAGCAGTACCTTAATAAATTAAGTACTTCCTGGTATGGTTACTGTACTGGTAACTCCCCAAAAGAATCTGGATTGTGGTGAGGGAACAGAGAAAAAAGCTCATTTAGGACCTGCACTTACGAAGAGTGTAGGCAGCTGTATATCAGGGAGTATCTCTTCTGAGAATAAAAACAGCTGGAGCTTGTTTAGGTAAAACACAGGGGAAAGGATAATGTACTGGGAACTCCTCAGAAGAATCTGATTTGTGGTGAGGGGAGAGAGATAAAAGCTCACTTAGGAACGACATGAAAATGCTGCATTGGTAGCTGTTTATGAGTAAATATCTCCACTGTGATTAAGAAAAGCAGTAGCTTAACAAATTAAGTACTTCCTGGTATGGTTACTGTAGTGGTAACTCCCCAAAAGAATCTGGATTGTTGTCAGGCAACAGAGAAAAATGCTCACTTAGGACCGGCACTTACGAAGGTGGTAGGCAGCTGTATATCAGGGAGTATCCCTTCTGTGAATAAAAACAGCTGGAGCTTGTTAAGGTAATTACAAAGTTGAAAGGATAATATACTGGGAACTCCTCAGAAGAATCTGATTTGTGGTGAGGGGAGAGAGATAAAAGTTCATTTAGGAACGACATGAACATGCTGCGTAGGTAGCTTTTTATCAATAAATATCTCCAATGAGATTAAGGAAAGCAGTAGCTTAATAAATGAAGTACATCCTGGTATGGTTACTGTACTGGTAACTCCCCTAAATAATCTGGTTTGTGGTGAGGGAACAGAGAAAAAAGCTCATTTAAGACCTGCACTATCGAAGGGGGTAGGCAGGTGAATATCAGGGAGTATGCCTTCTGAGAATAAAAACAGCTGGAGCTTGTTAAGGTAATTACACAGGGGAAAGGATAATGTACTGGGAACTCCTCACAAGAATCTGATTTGTAGTGAGGGGAGAGAGATAAAAGCTCATTTAGGAACGACATGAACATGCTGCATAGGTAGCTGTTTATCAGTAAATATCTCCAGTGAGATTAAGAAAAGCAGGAGCTTAATAAATTAAGTACTTCCTGGTAGGGTTACTGTACTTGTAACTCCCCAAATGAATCTGGATTGTGGTGAGGGAACAGAGAAAAAAGCTCATTTAGGACCTGCACTTACGAAGGGGGTAGGCATCTGTATATCAGGGAGTAAACCTTCTGAGAATAAAAACAGCTGGAGATTGTTACGGTATTTACACAGGGGAAAGGATAATGTACTGGGAACTCCTCAGAAGAATCTGATTTGTGGTGAGGGGAGTGAGATAAAAGCTCATTTAGGAACGACAAGAACATGCTGCATAGGTAGCTGTTTGTCAGTAAATATCTCCAACGAGATTAAGAAAAGCAGTAACTTAAAAAAAATAGTACTTCCTGGTATGGTTACTGTACTGGTAATTCCCCAGAAGAATCTGGATTGTGGTAAGGGAACAGAGAAAAAGCTCATTTAGGACCTGCACTTACGAAGGGAGGAGGCAGCTGTATATCAGGGAGTAAACGTTCTGAGAATAAAAACAGCTGGAGTTTGTGAAGGTAATTACACAGGGGAAAGGATAATGTACTGGGTACTCCTCAGAAGAATCTGATTTGTGCTGAGGGGAGAGAGATAAAAGCTCATTTAGGAACGACATGAACATGCTGCGTAGGTAGCCCTTTATCAGTAAATATCTCCACTGAGATTAAGAAAAGCAGTAGCTTAATAAATTAAGTACTTCCTGGTATGGTTACTGTACTGGTAACTCCCCAAAAGAACCTGGATTGTGGTGATGGAACAGAGAAAAAAGCTCATTTAGGACCTGCACTTACGAAGGGGTAGGCAGCTGTATATCAGGGAGTAAACCTTCTGAGAATAAAAACAGCTACAGGTTGTTAAGGTAATTACACAGGGGAAAGGAAAATATACTGGGAACTAATCAGATTAATCTGATTTGTGGTGAGGGAGAGAGATAAAAGCTCATTTAGGAACGACATGAACATGCTGCGTAGGTAGCTGTTTATCAGTAAATATCTCCACTGAGATTAAGAAGAGCAGTAGGTTAATAAATTAAGTACTTCCTGGTATGGTTACTGTAATGGAAACTCCCCAAAAGAATCTGGATTGTGGTGAGGGAACAGAGAAAAAAGCTCATTTAGGACCTGCACTTACGAAGGGGGTAGGCAGCTGTATATCAGGGAGTATCGCTTCTGATAATAAAAACAGATGGAGCTTGTTAAGGTAATTACACAGGGGAAAGGATAATGTACTGGGAACTCCTCAGAAGAATCTGATTTGTGGTGAGGGGAGAGAGATAAAAGCTCATTTATGAACGACAAGAACATGCTGCATACGTAGCTGTTTATTAGTAAATATCTCCACTGAGATTGAGAAAAGCAGTAGCTTAATAAATTTAGTACTTCCTGGTATGGTTACTGTACTGGTAACTTCCCAAAACAATCTGGATTGTGGTGAGGGAACAGAGAAAAAACCTCATTTAGGAACGACATGAACATGCTGCGTAGGTAGCTGTTTATCAGTAAATATCTCTACTGAGATTAAGAAAAGCAGTAGCTTAATAAATTAAGTACTTCCTGTTAGGGTTACTGTACTGGTAACTCCCCGAAAGAATCTGGATTGTGGTGAGGGAACAGAGAAAAATGCTCATTTAGGACCTGCACTTACGAAGGGGGTAGACAGCTGTATATCAGGGAGTATCGCTTCTGAGAATAAAAACAGCTGGAGCTTGTTAAGGTAATTACACAGGGGAAAGGATCATATACTGGGAAATCCTCAGAAGAATCTGATTTGTGGTGAGGGGAGAGAGATAAAGACTCATTTAGGAACGACATGAACATGCTGCATACTTAGCTGTTTATCAGTAAATATCTCCATTGAGATTAAGAAAAGCAGTAGCTTAATAAATTAAGTAATTCCTGGTATGATTACTGTACTGGTAACTCCCCAAAAGAATCTGGATTGTGGTGAGGGAACAGACAAAAAAGCTCATTTAGGAGCTGCACTTAAGAAGGGGGTAGGCAGCTGTATATCAGGGAGTAAACCTTCTGAGAATAAAAACAGCTGGAGCTTGTTAAGGTAATTACACAGGGGAAAGGTAATGTACTGGGAAATCCTCAGAAGAATCTGATTTGTGGTGAGGGGAGAGAGATAAAAGCTCATTTAGGAACGACATGAACATGGTGCGTAGGTAGCTGTTTATCAGTAAATATCTCCACTGAGATTAAGAAAAGCAGTAGCTCAATAAATTAAGTACTTCCTGGTATGGTTACTGTACTGGTAACTCCCCAAAAGAATCTGGATTGTGGTGAGGGAACAGAGAAAAAAGCTCATTTAGGACATGCACTTACGAAGGGGGTAGGCAGCTGTATATCAGGGAGTAAACCTTCTGAGAATAAAAACAGCTGCAGGTTCTTAAGGTAATTACACAGGGGAAAGGATAATATACTGGGAACTCCTCAGAAGAATCTGATTTGTGGTGAGGGGAGAGAGATAAAAGCTCATTTAGGAACGACATGAACATGCTGCGTAGGTAGCTGTTTATCAGTAAATATCTCCCCTGAGATTAAGAAAAGCAGTAGCTTAATAAATTAAGTACTTCCTGGTATGGTTACTGTACTGGTAACTCCCAAAAAAAATCTAGATTGTGGTGAGGGAACAGAGAAAAAAGCTCATTTAGGACCTGCACTTACGAAGGGGGTAGGCAGTTGTATATCAGGGAGTAAACATTCTGAGAATAAAAAGTGTTGGAGCTTGTTAAGGTAATTACACGGGGGAAAGGATAATGTACTGGGAACTCCTCAGAAGAATCTGATTTGTGATGAGGGGAGAGAGATAAAAGCTCATTTAGGAACGACATGAACATGCTGCGTAGGTAGCTGTTTATCAGTAAATATCTCCACTGAGATTAAGAAAAGCAGTAGCTTAATAAATTAAGTACTTCCTGGTATGGTTACTGTACTGGTAACTCCCCAAAAGAATCTGGATTGTGGTGAGGGAACAGAGAAAAAAGCTCATTTATGACCTGCACTTATGAAGGGGGTAGGCAGCTGTATATCAGGGAGTAAACCTTCTGAGAATAAAAACACCTGGAGATTGTTAAGGTAATTACACAGGGGAAAGGTAATGTACTGGGAACTCCTCAGAAGAATCTGATTTGTGGTGAGGGGAGAGAGATAAATGCTCATTAAGGAACGATATTAACATGCTGCGTAGGTAGCTGTTTATTAGTAAATATCTCCACTGAGATTAAGAAAAGCAGTAGCTTAATAAATTAAGTACGTACTGGTATGGTTATTGTACTGGTAACTCCCCAAAAGAATCTGGATTATGGTGAGGGAACAGAGAAAAAAGCTCATTTAGGACCTGCACTTACGAAGGGGGTAGGCAGCTGTATGTCAGGGAGTAAACCTTCTGAGAACAGAATCAGCTGGAGCTTCTTAAGGTAATAACACAGGGGAAAGGATAATGTACTGGGAACTCCTCAGAAGAATCTGATTTGTGGTGAGGGGAGAGAGATAAAAGCTCATTTAGGAACGACATGAACATGCTGCATACGTAGCTGTTTATCAGTAAATATCTCCACTGAGATTAAGAAAAGTAGTAGCTTAATAAACTAAGTACTTCCTGTTATGGTGACTGTACTGGTAACTCCCCAAAAGAATCTGGATTGTGGTGAGGGAACAGAGAAAAAAGCTCATTTAGGAACGACATGAACATGCTGCGTCGGTAGCTGTTTATCAGTAAATATCTCCACTGAGATTAAGAAAAGCAGTAGCTTAATAAATTAAGTACTTCCTGGTATGGATACTGTACTGATAACTCCCCAAAAGAATCTGGATTGTGGTGAGGGAAAAGAGATAAAAGCTCATTTAGGACCTGCACTTACGAAGGGGTTAGGCAGCTGTATATCAGGGAGTAAACATTCTGAGAATAAAAACAGCTGGAGCTTGTTAAGGTAATTACACAGGGGAAAGCATAATGTACTTGAACTCCTCAGAAGAATCTGATTTGTGATGAGGGGAGAGAGATAAAAGCTCATTTAGGAACGACATGAACATGCTGCGTTGGTAGCTGTTTATCAGTAAATATCTCCACTGAGATTAAGAAAAGCAGTAGCTTAATAAATTAAGTACTTCCTGGTATGGTTACTGTACTGGTAACTCCCCAAAATTATCTGGATTGTGGTGAGGGAACAGAGACAAAAGCTCATTTAGGACCTGCACTTACGAAGGGAGTAGGCAGCTGGATATCAGGGAGTATCGCTTCTGAGAATAAAAACAGCTGGAGCTCTTTATGGTAATTACACAGGGGAAAGGATAATGTACTGGGAACTCCTCAGAAGAATCTGATTTGTGGTGAGGGGAGAGAGATAAAAGAACATTTAGGAACGACATGAACATGCTGCATACGTAGCTGTTTATCAGTAAATATCTCCACTGAGATTAAGGAAAGCAGTAGCTTAATAAATTAAGTACTTCCTGGTATGGATACTGTACTGGTAACTCCCCAAAAGAATCTGGATTGTGGTGAGGGAACAGAGAAAAAAGCTCATTTAGGACCTGCACTTACGAAGGGGCTAGGCAGCTGTATATCAGGGAGTAAACCTTCTGAGAATAAAAACAGCTGGAGCTAGTTAAGGTAATTACACAGGGGAAAGGATAATGTACTGGGAACTCCTCAGAAGAATCTGATTTGTGGTGAGGGGAGAGAGATAAAAGCTCATTTAGGAACGACATGAACATGCTGCATACGTATCAGTTTATGAGTAAATAAATAGACTGAGATTAAGAAAATCAGTAGCTTAATAAATTAAGTACTTCCTGGTATGGTTACTGTACTGGTAACTCCCCAAAAGCATCTGGATTGTGGTGACGGATCAGAGAAAAAAGCTCATTTAGGACCTGCACTTACGAAGGGGGTAGGCAGCTGTATATCAGGGAGTAAACCTTCTGAGAATAAAAGCAGCTGGAGCTTGTTAAGGTAAATACACAGGGGAAAGGATAATGTACTGGGAACTCCTCAGAAGAATCTGATTTGTGGTGAGGGGAGAGAGATAAAAGCTCATTTAGGAACGACATGAACATGCTGCGTAGGTAGCTGTTTATCAGTAAATGTCTCCACTGAGATTAAGAAAAGCAGTAGCGTAATAAATTAAGTACTTCCTGGTATGGTTACTGTACTGGTAACTCCCCAATAGAATCTGGATTGTGGTGAGCGAACAGAGAAAAAAGCTCATTTAGTACCTGCACGTAAGAAGGGGGTAGGCAGCTGTATATCAGGGAGTAAACCTTCTGGGAATAAAAACAGCTGGAGCTTGTTAAGGTAATTACACAGGGGAAAGGATAATATGCTGGGAACTCCACAGAAGAATCTGATTTGTGGTGAGGGGAGAGAGATAAAAGCTCATTTAGGAACGAAATGAACATGCTGTGTAGGTAGCTGTATATCAATAAATATCTCCACTGAGATTAAGAAAAGCAGTAGCTTAATAAATTAAGTACTTCCTGGTATGGTTACTGTACTGGTAACTCCCCAAAAGAATCTGGATTGTGGTGAGGGAATAGAGAAAAAAGCTCATTTAAGAACGACATGAACATGCTCCGTAGGTAGCTGTTTATCAGTAAATATCTCCACTGAGATTAAGAAAAGCAGTAGCTTAATAAATTAAGTACATCCTGGTATGGATACTGTACTGATAACTCCCCAAAAGAATCTGGATTGTGGTGAGGGAAAAGAGATAAAAGCTCATTTAGGACCTGCACTTACGAAGGGGTTAGGCAGCTGTATATCAGGGAGTAAACATTCTGGGAATAAAAACAGCTGGAGCTTGTTAAGGTAATTACACAGGGGAAAGCATAATGTACTGGGAACTCCTCAGAAGAATCTGATTTGTGGTGATGGGAGAGATCCAAAAGCTCATTTAGGAACGACATGAACATGCTGCGTAGGTAGCTGTTTATCAGTAAATATCTCCACTGAGATTAAGAATAGCAGTAGCTTAATAAATTACGTACTTCCTGTTATGGTGACTGTACTGGTAACTCCACAAAAGAATCTGGATTTTGGTGAGGGAACAGAGAAAAAAGCTCATTTAAGACCTGCACTTACGAAGGGGGTAGGCAGTTGTATATCAGGGAGTAAACCTTCTGAGAATAAAAACAGCTGGTGCTTGTTAAAGTAATTACACAGGGGAAAGGATAATGTACTGGGAACTCCTCAGAAGAATCTGATTTGTGATTAGGGGAGAGAGATAAAAGCTCATTTAGGAACGACATGAACATGCTGCGTTGGTAGCTGTTTATCAGTAAATATCTCCACTGAGATTAAGAAAAGCAGTAGCTTAATAAATTAAGTACTTCCTGGTATGGTTACTATACTGGTAACTCCCCAAAAGAATCTGGATTGTGGTGAGGGGACAGAGAAAAAAGCTCATTTAGGACCTGCACTTACGAAGGGGCTAGGCAGCTGTATATCAGGGAGTAAACCTTCTGAGAATAAAAACAGCTGGAGCTAGTTAAGGTAATTACACAGGGGAAAGGATAATGTACTGGGAACTCCTCAGAAGAATCTGATTTGTGGTGAGGGGAGAGAGATAAAAGCTCATTTAGGAACGACATGAACATGCTGCATACGTATCAGTTTATGAGTAAATAAATAGACTGAGATTAAGAAAATCAGTAGCTTAATAAATTAAGTACTTCCTGGTATGGTTACTGTACTGGTAACTCCCCAAAAGCATCTGGATTGTGGTGACGGATCAGAGAAAAAAGCTCATTTAGGACCTGCACTTACGAAGGGGGTAGGCAGCTGTATATCAGGGAGTAAACCTTCTGAGAATAAAAGCAGCTGGAGCTTGTTAAGGTAAATACACAGGGGAAAGGATAATGTACTGGGAACTCCTCAGAAGAATCTGATTTGTGGTGAGGGGAGAGAGATAAAAGCTCATTTAGGAACGACATGAACATGCTGCGTAGGTAGCTGTTTATCAGTAAATGTCTCCACTGAGATTAAGAAAAGCAGTAGCGTAATAAATTAAGTACTTCCTGGTATGGTTACTGTACTGGTAACTCCCCAAAAGAATCTGGATTGTGGTGAGCGAACAGAGAAAAAAGCTCATTTAGTACCTGCACGTAAGAAGGGGGTAGGCAGCTGTATATCAGGGAGTAAACCTTCTGGGAATAAAAACAGCTGGAGCTTGTTAAGGTAATTACACAGGGGAAAGGATAATATGCTGGGAACTCCACAGAAGAATCTGATTTGTGGTGAGGGGAGAGAGATAAAAGCTCATTTAGGAACGAAATGAACATGCTGTGTAGGTAGCTGTATATCAATAAATATCTCCACTGAGATTAAGAAAAGCAGTAGCTTAATAAATTAAGTACTTCCTGGTATGGTTACTGTACTGGTAACTCCCCAAAAGAATCTGGATTGTGGTGAGGGAATAGAGAAAAAAGCTCATTTAAGAACGACATGAACATGCTCCGTAGGTAGCTGTTTATCAGTAAATATCTCCACTGAGATTAAGAAAAGCAGTAGCTTAATAATTTAAGTACATCCTGGTATGGATACTGTACTGATAACTCCCCAAAAGAATCTGGATTGTGGTGAGGGAAAAGAGATAAAAGCTCATTTAGGACCTGCACTTACGAAGGGGTTAGGCAGCTGTATATCAGGGAGTAAACATTCTGGGAATAAAAACAGCTGGAGCTTGTTGAGGTAATTACACAGGGGAAAGCATAATGTACTGGGAACTCCTCAGAAGAATCTGATTTGTGGTGATGGGAGAGATCCAAAAGCTCATTTAGGAACGACATGAACATGCTGCGTAGGTAGCTGTTTATCAGTAAATATCTCCACTGAGATTAAGAATAGCAGTAGCTTAATAAATTACGTACTTCCTGTTATGGTGACTGTACTGGTAACTCCACAAAAGAATCTGGATTTTGGTGAGGGAACAGAGAAAAAAGCTCATTTAAGACCTGCACTTACGAAGGGGGTAGGCAGTTGTATATCAGGGAGTAAACCTTCTGAGAATAAAAACAGCTGGTGCTTGTTAATGTAATTACACATGGGAAAGGATAATGTACTGGGAACTCCTCAGAAGAATCTGATTTGTGATGAGGGGAGAGAGATAAAAGCTCATTTAGGAACGACATGAACATGCTGCGTTGGTAGCTGTTTATCAGTAAATATCTCCACTGAGATGAAGAAAAGCAGTAGCTTAATAAATTAAGTGCTTCCTGGTATGGTTACTGTACTGGTAACTCCCCAAAAGAATCTGGATTGTGGTGAGGGAACAGAGACAAAAGCTCATTTAGGACCTGCACTTACGAAGGGAGTAGGCAGCTGGATATCAGGGAGTATCGCTTCTGAGAATAAAAACAGCTGGAGCTCTTTATGGTAATTACACAGGGGAAAGGATAATGTACTGGGAACTCCTCAGAAGAATCTGATTTGTGGTGAGGGGAGAGAGATAAAAGATCATTTAGGAACGACATGAACATGCTGCATACGTAGCTGTTTATCAGTAAATATCTCCACTGAGATTAAGGAAAGCAGTAGCTTAATAAATTAAGTACTTCCTGGTATGGATACTGTACTGGTAACTCCCCAAAAGAATCTGGATTGTGGTGAGGGAACAGAGAAAAAAGCTCATTTAGGACCTGCACTTACGAAGGGGGTAGGCACCTGTATATCCGGGAGTAAACCTTCTGAGAATAAAAAGTGTTGGAGCTTGTTAAGGTAATTACACAGGGGAAAGGATAATGTACTGGGAACTCCTCAGAAGAATCTGATTTGTGATGAGGGGGGAGAGATTAAAGCTCATTTAAGAACGACATGAACATGCTGCGTAGGTAGCTGTTTATCAGTAAATATCTTCACTGATATTAAGAAAAGCAGTAGCTTAATAAATTAAGTAATTCCTGGTATGGTTACTGTACTGGTAACTCCACAAAAGAATCTGGATTGTGGTGAGGGAACAGAGAAAAAAGCTCATTTAGGAACTGCACTTACGAAGGGGGTAGCCAGCTGTATATCAGGGAGTATCGCTACTGAGAATAAAAACAGCTGGAGCTTGTTAAGGTAATTACACAGGGGAAAGGATAATATACTGGGAACTCCTCAGAAGAATCTGATTTGTGGTGAGGGGAGAGAGATAAAAGCTCATTTAGGAACGACATGAACATGCTGCATACGTAGCTGTTTATCAGTAAATATCTCCACTGAGATTAAGAAAAGTAGTAGCTTAATAAATTAAGTACTTCCTGTTATGGTGACTGTACTGGTAACTCCCCAAAAGAATCTGGATTGTGGTGAGGGAACAGAGAAAAAAGCTCATTTAGGAACGACATGAACATGCTGCGTCGGTAGCTGTTTATCAGTAAATATCTCCACTGAGATTAAGAAAAGCAGTAGCTTAATAAATTAAGTACTTCCTGGTATGGATACTGTACTGATAACTCCCCAAAAGAATCTGGATTGTGGTGAGGGAAAAGAGATAAAAGCTCATTTAGGACCTGCACTTACGAAGGGGTTAGGCAGCTGTATATCAGGGAGTAAACATTCTGAGAATAAAAACAGCTGGAGCTTGTTAAGGTAATTACACAGGGGAAAGCATAATGTACTTGAACTCCTCAGAAGAATCTGATTTGTGATGAGGGGAGAGAGATAAAAGCTCATTTAGGAACGACATGAACATGCTGCGTTGGTAGCTGTTTATCAGTAAATATCTCCACTGAGATTAAGAAAAGCATTAGCTTAATAAATTAAGTACTTCCTGGTATGGTTACTGTACTGGTAACTCCCCAAAATTATCTGGATTGTGGTGAGGGAACAGAGACAAAAGCTCATTTAGGACCTGCACTTACGAAGGGAGTAGGCAGCTGGATATCAGGGAGTATCGCTTCTGAGAATAAAAACAGCTGGAGCTCTTTATGGTAATTACACAGGGGAAAGGATAATGTACTGGGAACTCCTCAGAAGAATCTGATTTGTGGTGAGGGGAGAGAGATAAAAGAACATTTAGGAACGACATGAACATGCTGCATACGTAGCTGTTTATCAGTAAATATCTCCACTGAGATTAAGGAAAGCAGTAGCTTAATAAATTAAGTACTTCCTGGTATGGATACTGTACTGGTAACTCCCCAAAAGAATCTGGATTGTGGTGAGGGAACAGAGAAAAAAGCTCATTTAGGAACGACATGAACATGCTGCGTAGGTAGCTGTTTATCAGTAAATATCTCCACTGAGATTAAGAAAAGGAGTAGCTTAATAAATTAAGTACTTCCTGTTATGGTGACTGTACTGGTAACTCCCCAAAAGAATCTGGATTGTGGTGAGGGAACAGAGAAAAAAGCTCATTTAGGACCTGCACTAACGAAGGGGGTAGGCAGTTGTATATCAGGGAGTAAACCTTCTGAGAATAAAAACAGCTGGTGCTTGTTAAGGTAATTACACAGGGGAAAGGATAATGTACTGGGAACTCCTCAGAAGAATCTGATTTGTGATTAGGGGAGAGAGATAAAAGCTCATTTAGGAACGACATGAACATGCTGCGTTGGTAGCTGTTTATCAGTAAATATCTCCACTGAGATTAAGAAAAGCAGTAGCTTAATAAATTAAGTACTTCCTGGTATGGTTACTATACTGGTAACTCCCCAAAAGAATCTGGATTGTGGTGAGGGGACAGAGAAAAAAGCTCATTTAGGACCTGCACTTACGAAGGGGCTAGGCAGCTGTATATCAGGGAGTAAACCTTCTGAGAATAAAAACAGCTGGAGCTAGTTAAGGTAATTACACAGGGGAAAGGATAATGTGCTGGGAACTCCTCAGAAGAATCTGATTTGTGGTGAGGGGAGAGAGATAAAAGCTCATTTAGGAACGACATGAACATGCTGCATACGTATCAGTTTATGAGTAAATAAATAGACTGAGATTAAGAAAATCAGTAGCTTAATAAATTAAGTACTTCCTGGTATGGTTACTGTACTGGTAACTCCCCAAAAGCATCTGGATTGTGGTGACGGATCAGAGAAAAAAGCTCATTTAGGACCTGCACTTACGAAGGGGGTAGGCAGCTGTATATCAGGGAGTAAACCTTCTGAGAATAAAAGCAGCTGGAGCTTGTTAAGGTAAATACACAGGGGAAAGGATAATGTACTGGGAACTCCTCAGAAGAATCTGATTTGTGGTGAGGGGAGAGAGATAAAAGCTCATTTAGGAACGACAAGAACATGCTGCGTAGGTAGCTGTTTATCAGTAAATGTCTCCACTGAGATTAAGAAAAGCAGTAGCGTAATAAATTAAGTACTTCCTGGTATGGTTACTGTACTGGTAACTCCCCAATAGAATCTGGATTGTGGTGAGCGAACAGAGAAAAAAGCTCATTTAGTACCTGCACGTAAGAAGGGGGTAGGCAGCTGTATATCAGGGAGTAAACCTTCTGGGAATAAAAACAGCTGGAGCTTGTTAAGGTAATTACACAGGGGAAAGGATAATATGCTGGGAACTCCACAGCAGAATCTGATTTGTGGTGAGGGGAGAGAGATAAAAGCTCATTTAGGAACGAAATGAACATGCTGTGTAGGTAGCTGTATATCAATAAATATCTCCACTGAGATTAAGAAAAGCAGTAGCTTAATAAATTAAGTACTTCCTGGTATGGTTACTGTACTGGTAACTCCCCAAAAGAATCTGGATTGTGGTGAGGGAATAGAGAAAAAAGCTCATTTAAGAACGACATGAACATGCTCCGTAGGTAGCTGTTTATCAGTAAATATCTCCACTGAGATTAAGAAAAGCAGTAGCTTAATAAATTAAGTACATCCTGGTATGGATACTGTACTGATAACTCCCCAAAAGAATCTGGATTGTGGTGAGGGAAAAGAGATAAAAGCTCATTTAGGACCTGCACTTACGAAGGGGTTAGGCAGCTGTATATCAGGGAGTAAACATTCTGGGAATAAAAACAGCTGGAGCTTGTTAAGGTAATTACACAGGGGAAAGCATAATGTACTGGGAACTCCTCAGAAGAATCTGATTTGTGGTGATGGGAGAGATCCAAAAGCTCATTTAGGAACGACATGAACATGCTGCGTAGGTAGCTGTTTATCAGTAAATATCTCCACTGAGATTAAGAATAGCAGTAGCTTAATAAATTACGTACTTCCTGTTATGGTGACTGTACTGGTAACTCCACAAAAGAATCTGGATTTTGGTGAGGGAACAGAGAAAAAAGCTCATTTAAGACCTGCACTTACGAAGGGGGTAGGCAGTTGTATATCAGGGAGTAAACCTTCTGAGAATAAAAACAGCTGGTGCTTGTTAAAGTAATTACACAGGGGAAAGGATAATGTACTGGGAACTCCTCAGAAGAATCTGATTTGTGATTAGGGGAGAGAGATAAAAGCTCATTTAGGAACGACATGAACATGCTGCGTTGGTAGCTGTTTATCAGTAAATATCTCCACTGAGATTAAGAAAAGCAGTAGCTTAATAAATTAAGTACTTCCTGGTATGGTTACTATACTGGTAACTCCCCAAAAGAATCTGGATTGTGGTGAGGGGACAGAGAAAAAAGCTCATTTAGGACCTGCACTTACGAAGGGGCTAGGCAGCTGTATATCAGGGAGTAAACGTTCTGAGAATAAAAACAGCTGGAGCTAGTTAAGGTAATTACACAGGGGAAAGGATAATGTACTGGGAACTCCTCAGAAGAATCTGATTTGTGGTGAGGGGAGAGAGATAAAAGCTCATTTAGGAACGACATGAACATGCTGCATACGTATCAGTTTATGAGTAAATAAATAGACTGAGATTAAGAAAATCAGTAGCTTAATAAATTAAGTACTTCCTGGTATGGTTACTGTACTGGTAACTCCCCAAAAGCATCTGGATTGTGGTGACGGATCAGAGAAAAAAGCTCATTTAGGACCTGCACTTACGAAGGGGGTAGGCAGCTGTATATCAGGGAGTAAACCTTCTGAGAATAAAAGCAGCTGGAGCTTGTTAAGGTAAATACACAGGGGAAAGGATAATGTACTGGGAACTCCTCAGAAGAATCTGATTTGTGGTGAGGGGAGAGAGATAAAAGCTCATTTAGGAACGACATGAACATGCTGCGTAGGTAGCTGTTTATCAGTAAATGTCTCCACTGAGATTAAGAAAAGCAGTAGCGTAATAAATTAAGTACTTCCTGGTATGGTTACTGTACTGGTAACTCCCCAAAAGAATCTGGATTGTGGTGAGCGAACAGAGAAAAAAGCTCATTTAGTACCTGCACGTAAGAAGGGGGTAGGCAGCTGTATATCAGGGAGTAAACCTTCTGGGAATAAAAACAGCTGGAGCTTGTTAAGGTAATTACACAGGGGAAAGGATAATATGCTGGGAACTCCACAGAAGAATCTGATTTGTGGTGAGGGGAGAGAGATAAAAGCTCATTTAGGAACGAAATGAACATGCTGTGTAGGTAGCTGTATATCAATAAATATCTCCACTGAGATTAAGAAAAGCAGTAGCTTAATAAATTAAGTACTTCCTGGTATGGTTACTGTACTGGTAACTCCCCAAAAGAATCTGGATTGTGGTGAGGGAATAGAGAAAAAAGCTCATTTAAGAACGACATGAACATGCTCCGTAGGTAGCTGTTTATCAGTAAATATCTCCACTGAGATTAAGAAAAGCAGTAGCTTAATAAATTAAGTACATCCTGGTATGGATACTGTACTGATAACTCCCCAAAAGAATCTGGATTGTGGTGAGGGAAAAGAGATAAAAGCTCATTTAGGACCTGCACTTACGAAGGGGTTAGGCAGCTGTATATCAGGGAGTAAACATTCTGGGAATAAAAACAGCTGGAGATTGTTAAGGTAATTACACAGGGGAAAGCATAATGTACTGGGAACTCCTCAGAAGAATCTGATTTGTGGTGATGGGAGAGATCCAAAAGCTCATTTAGGAACGACATGAACATGCTGCGTAGGTAGCTGTTTATCAGTAAATATCTCCACTGAGATTAAGAATAGCAGTAGCTTAATAAATTACGTACTTCCTGTTATGGTGACTGTACTTTTAACTCCACAAAAGAATCTGGATTTTGGTGAGGGAACAGAGAAAAAAGCTCATTTAAGACCTGCACTTACGAAGGGGGTAGGCAGTTGTATATCAGGGAGTAAACCTTCTGAGAATAAAAACAGCTGGTGCTTGTTAATGTAATTACACATGGGAAAGGATAATGTACTGGGAACTCCTCAGAAGAATCTGATTTGTGATGAGGGGAGAGAGATAAAAGCTCATTTAGGAACGACATGAACATGCTGCGTTGGTAGCTGTTTATCAGTAAATATCTCCACTGAGATTAAGAAAAGCAGTAGCTTAATAAATTAAGTGCTTCCTGGTATGGTTACTGTACTGGTAACTCCCCAAAAGAATCTGGATTGTGGTGAGGGAACAGAGACAAAAGCTCATTTAGGACCTGCACTTACGAAGGGAGTAGGCAGCTGGATATCAGGGAGTATCGCTTCTGAGAATAAAAACAGCTGGAGGTCTTTATGGTAATTACACAGGGGAAAGGATAATGTACTGGGAACTCCTCAGAAGAATCTGATTTGTGGTGAGGGGAGAGAGATAAAAGATCATTTAGGAACGACATGAACATGCTGCATACGTAGCTGTTTATCAGTAAATATCTCCACTGAGATTAAGGAAAGCAGTAGCTTAATAAATTAAGTACTTCCTGGTATGGATACTGTACTGGTAACTCCCCAAAAGAATCTGGATTGGGGTGAGGGAACAGAGAAAAAAGCTCATTTAGGACCTGCACTTACGAAGGGGGTAGGCACCTGTATATCCGGGAGTAAACCTTCTGAGAATAAAAACAGCTGGAGCTTGTTAAGGTAGTTACACAGGGGAAAGGATAATGTACTGGGAACTCCTCAGAAGAATCTGATTTGTGGTGAGGGGAGAGAGATAAAAGCTCATTTAGGAACGACATGAACATGCTGCGTATGTAGCTGTTTATTAGTAAATGAATCCACTGAGTTTAAGAAAATCAGTAGCTTAATAAATTAAGTACTTCCTGGTATGGTTACTGTACTGGTAACTCCCCAAAAGAATCTGGATTGTGGTGAGGGAACAGAGAAAAAAGCTCATTTAGGACCTGCACTTACGAAGCGGGTAGGCAGCTGTATATCAGGGAGTAAACCTTCTGAGAATATAAACAGCTGAAGCTTGTTAAAGTAAATACACAGGGGAAAGAATAATGTACTGGGAACTCCTCAGAAGAATCTGATTTGTGGTGAGGGGAGAGAGATAAAAGCTCATTTAGTAACGACATGAACATGCTGCGTAAGTAGCTGTATATCAGTAAATATCTCCACTGAGATTAAGAAAAGCAGTAGCTTAATAAATTAAGTACTTCCTGGTATTGTTACTGTACTGGTAACTCCACAAAAGAATCTGGATTGTGGTGAGGGAACAGAGAAAAAGCTCATTTAGGACCTGCACGTAAGAAGGGGGTAGGCAGCTTTATATCAGGGAGTAAACCTTCTGAGAATAAAAAAAGCTGGAGCTTGTTAAGATAATTACACAGGGAAAAGGCTAATGTACTGGGAACTCCTCAGAAGAATCTGATTTGTGGTGAGGGGAGAGAGATAAAAGCTCATTTAGGAACGACATGAACATGCTGCGTAGGTAGCGGTTTATCAGTAAATATCTCCACTGAGATTAAGAAAAGCAGTAGCTTAGTAAATTAAGTACTTACTGGTATGGTTACTGTACTGGTAACTCCCCAAAAGAATCTGGATTGTGGTGAGGGAACACAGAAAAAGCTCATTTAGGACCTGCACTTACGAAGGGGGTAGGCAGCTGTATATCAGGGAGTAAACCTTCTGAGAATAAAAACAGCTGGAGCTTGTTAAGGTAATTACACAGGGGAAAGGATAATGTACTGGGAACTCCTCAGAAGATTTTGATTTGTGGTGAGGGGAGAGAGATAAAAGCTCATTTAGGAACGACATCTACATGCTGCGTAGATAGCTGTTTATCAGTAAATATCTCCACTGAGATTAAGAAAAGCAGTAGCTTAATAAATTAAGTACTTCCTGGTATGGTTACAGTACTGGTAACTCCCCAAAAGAATCTGGCTTGTGGTGAGGGAACAGAGAAAAAAGCTCATTTAGGACCTGCACTTACGAAGGGGGTAGGCAGCTGTATATCAGGGAGTAAACCTTCTGAGAATAAAAACAGCTGGAGCTTGTTAAGGTAATTACACAGGGGAAAGGATAATGTACTGGAAACTCCTCAGAAGAATCTGATTTGTGGTGAGGGGAGAGAGATAAAAGCTCATTTAGGAACGACATGAACATCCTGCGTAGGTAGCTGTTTATCAGTAAATATCTCCATAGAGATTAAGAAAATCAGTAGCTTAATAAAATAAGTACTTCCTGGTATGGTTACTGTACTGGTAACAACCCAAAAGAATCTGGATTGTGGTGAGGGAACAGAGAAAAAAGCTCATTTAGGACCTGCACTTACGAAGGGGGTAGGCAGCTGTATATCAGGGAGTAAACCTTCTGACACAAAAAACAGCTGGAGCTTGTTAAGGTAATTACACAGGGGAAAGGATAATGTACTGGGAACTCCTCAGATGAATCTGAATTGTGGTGACGGTAGAGAGATAAAATCTCATTTAGGAACGACATGAACATGCTGCGTAGGTAGCTGTTTATCAGTAAATATCTCCACTGAGATTAAGAAAAGCAGTAGTTTAATAAATTAAGTACTTCCTTGTATGGTTACTGTACTGGTAACTCCCCAAAAGAATCTGGATTGTGGTGAGGGAACAGAGAAAAAAGCTCATTTAGGACCTGCACTTACGAAGGGGGTAGGCAGCTGTATATCAGGGATTATCGCTTCTGATAATAAAAACAGCTGGAGCTTGTTAAGGTAATTACACAGGGGAAAGGATAATGTACTGGGAATTCCTCAGAAGAATCTGATTTGTGATGAGGGGAGAGAGATAAAAGTTCATTTAGGAACGAAATGAACATGCTGCGTATGTAGCTGTTTATCAGTAAATATCTCCACTGAGATTAAGAAAAGGAGTAGCTTAATAAATTAAGTACTTCCTGGTTTGGTTACTGTACTGGTAACTCCCCAAAAGAATCTGGATTGTGGTGAGGGAACAGAGAAAAAAGCTGAATTAGGACCTGCACTTACGAAGGGGGTAGGCAGCTGTATATCAGTGAGTAAACCTTCTGAAAATAAAAACAGCTGGAGCTTGTTAAGGTAATTACACAGGGGAAAGGATAATGTACTGGGTACTCCTCAGAAGAATCTGATTTTTGGTGAGGGAGAGAGATAAATGCTCATTTAGGAACGACATGAACATGCTTCGTAGGTAGCAGTTTATCAGTAAATATCTCCACTGAGATTAAGAAAAGCAGTAGCTTAATAAATTAAGTACTTCCTGGTATGGTTACTGTACTGGTAACTCCCCAAAAGAATCTGGATTGTGGTGAGGGAACAGAGAAAAAAAGCTCATTATGACCTGCACTTACGAAGGGGTTAGGCAGCTGTATATCAGGGAGTAAACCTTCTGAGAATAAAAACACCTGGAGCTCGTTAAGGTAATTACATAGGAGAAAGGATAATGTACTGGGAACTCCTCAGAAGAATCTGATTTGTGGTGAGGGGAGAGAGATAAAAGCTCATTTAGCAATCACATGAACATGCTGCGTAGGTAGCTGTTTATCAGTAAATATCTCCACTGAGATTAAGAAAAGCAGTAGCTTAATAAATTAAGTAATTCCTGGTATGGTTACTGTACTGGTAACTCCCCAAAAGAATCTGGATTGTGGTGAGGTAACAGAGAAAAAAGCTCATTTAGGACCTGCACTTACGAAGGGGGTAGGCAGCTGTATATCAGGGAGTAAACCTTCTGAATAAAAACAGCTGGAGCTTGTTAAGGTAATTACACAGGGTAAAGGATAATGTACGGGGATCTCCTCAGAAGAAACTGATTTGTGGTGAGGGGAGAGAGATAAAAGCTCATTTAGGAACGACATGAACATGCTGCGTAGGTAGCTGTTTATCAGCAAATATCTCCACTGAGATTAAGAAAAGCAGTAGCTTAATAAATTAGGTACTTCCTGGTATGGTTACTGTACTGGTAACTCCCCAAAAGAATCTGGATTGTGGTGAGGTAACAGAGAAAAAAGCTCATTTAGGACCTGCACTTACGAAGGGGGTAGGCAGCTGTATATCAGGGAGTAAACCTTCTGAATAAAAACCGCTGGAGCTTGTTAAGGTAATTACACAGGGGAAAGGATAATGTACTGGGAACTCCTCAGAAGAATCTGATTTGTGGTGAGGGGAGAGAGATAAAAGCTCATTTAGGAACGACATGAACATGCTGCGTTGGTAGCTGTTTATCCGTATATATCTAAACTGAGATTAAGAAAAGCAGTAGCTTAATAAATTAAGTACTTCCTGGTATGGTTACTGTACTGGTAACTCCCCAAAAGAATCTGGATTGTGTTGAGGGAACAGAGAAATAAGCTCATTTAGGACCTGCACTTACGAAGGGGGTAGGCAGCTGTATATCAGGGAGTAAACCTTCTGAGAATAAAAACAGCTGGATCTTGTTAAGGTAATTACACAGGGGATAGGATAATGTACTGGGAAATCCTCAGAAGAATCTGATTTGTGGTGAGGGGAGAGAGATAAAAGGTCATTTAGGAACGACATGAACATGCTGCGTAGGTAGCTGTTTATCAGTAAATATCTCCACTGACATTAAGTAAAGCAGTAGCTTAATAAATTAAGTACTTCCTCGTATGGTTACTGTACTGGTAACTCCCCAAAAGAATCTGGATTGTGGTGAGGGAACAGAGAAAAAAGCTCATTTAGGACCTGCACTTACGAAGGGGTTAGGCAGCTGTATATCAGGGAGTAAACCTTCTGAAAATAAAAACAGCTGGAGCTTGTGAAGGTAATTACACAGGGGAAAGGATAATGTACTGGGAACTCCTTAGAAAAATCTGATTTTCGGTGAGGGGAGAGAGATAAAAGCTCATTTAGGAACGACATGAACATGCTGCGTAGGTAGCTGTTTATCAGTAAATATCTCCACTGAGATAAGAAAAGCAGTAGCTTAATAAACTAAGTACTTCCTGGTATGGTTACTGTACTGGTAACTCCCCAAAAGAATGTGGATTGTGGTGAGAGAACAGAGAAAAAAGCTCATTTAGGACCTGCACTTACGAAGGGGGTAGTCAGCTGTATATCAGGGAGTAAACCTTCTGAGAATAAAAACAGCTGGAGCTTGTTAAGGTAATTACACAGGGGAAAGGATAATGTACTGGGAACTCCTCAGAAGAATCTGATTTGTGGTGAGTGGAGAGAGATAAAGCTCATTTAAGAACGACATGAACATGCTGCGTAGGTAGCTGTTTATCAGTAAATATCTCCACTGAGATTAAGAAAAGCAGTAGCTTGGGGCTGGGGATATGGCCTAGTGGCAAGAGTGCCTGCCTCGTATACATGAGGCCATGGGTTCGATTCCCCAGCACCACATATACAGAAAATAGCCAGAAGTGGCGCTTCGGCTCAAGTGGCAGAGTGCTAGCCTTGAGCAAAAAGAAGCCAGGGACAGTATTCAGGCCCTGAATCCAAGCCCCAGGACTGGCCAAAAAAAAAACAAAAAACAAGAAAAGCAGTAGCTTAATAAATTAAGTACTTCCTGGTATGGTTACTGTACTGGTAACTCCCCAAAAGAATCTGGATTGTGGTGAGGGAACAGAGAAAAAACCTCATTTAGGAACTGCACTTACGAAGGGGGTAGGCAGCTGTATATCAGGGAGTAACCCTTCTGAGAATGAAAACAGCTGGAGCTTCTTAAGGTAATTACACAGGGGAAAGGATAATGTATTGGGAACTCCTCAGAAGAATCTGATTTGTGGTGAGGGGAGAGAGATAAAAGCTCATTTACGAACGACATGAACATGGTACTAATGTAGCTGTTTATCAGTAAATTTCTCCACTGAGATTAAGAAAAGCAGTAGCTTAATAAATTAAGTACTTGCTGGTATGGTTACTGTAATGGTAACTCCCCAAAAGAATCTGTATTCTCGTGAGGGAACAGAGAAAAACGCTCATTTAGGACCTGCACTTACGAAGGGGGTAGGCAGCTGTATATCAGGGAGTAAACCTTCTGAGAATAAAAACAGCTGGAGCTTGTTAAGGTAATTACACAGGGGAAAGGATAATGTACTGGGAACTCCTCAGAAGAATCTGATTTGTGGTGAGGGGAGAGAGATAAAAGCTCATTTAGGAACGACGTGAACATGCTTCGTAGGTAGCTGTTTATCAGTAAATATCTCCACTGAGATTAAGAAAAGCAGTAGCTTAATAAAGTAATTACTTCCTGGTATGTTTACTGTACTGGTTACTCCCCAAAAGAATCTGGATTGTGGTGAGGGAACAGAGAAAAAAGCTCATTTCGGACCTGCACTTACGAAGGGGGTAGGCAGCTGTATATCAGGGAGTAAACCTTCTGAGAATAAAAACAGCTGGAGCTTGTTAAGGTAATTACACAGGTGAAAGGATAATGTACTGGGATCTCCTCAGAAGAATCTGATTTGTGGTGAGGGGAGAGAGATAAAAGCTCATTGAGGAACGACATGAAAATGCTGCATAGGTAGCTGTTTATCAGTAAATATCTCCACTGAAATTAAGAAAAGCATTAGCTTAATAAATTAAGTACTTCCTGGTATGGTGACTGTACTGGTAACTCTCCAAAAGAATCTGGATTGTGGTGAGGAACAGAGAAAAAAGCTCATTTAGGACCTGCACTTACGAAGGGGGTAGGCAGCTGTATATCAGGGAGTAAACCTTCTGAGAATAAAAACAGCTGGAGCTTGTTAAGGTAATTACACAGGGGAAAGGATAATGTACTGGGAACTCCTCAGAAGAATCTGATTTGTGGTGAGGGGAGAGAGATAAAAGCTCATTTAAGAACGACATGAAAATGCTGCATAGGTAGCTGTTTATCAGTAAATATCTCCAGTGAGATTAAGAAAAGCAGTAGTTTAATAAATTAAGTAATTCCTGATATGGTTACTGTACTGGTAACTCCCCAAAGAATCTGGACTGTGGTGAGGGAACAGAGAAAAAAGCTCATTTAGGACCAGCACTTACGAAGGGGGTAGGCAGCTGTATATCAGGGAGTATCCCTTCTGAGAATAAAAACAGCTGGAGCTTGTTAAGGTAATTACACAGGGGAAAAGATAATGTACTGGGAACTTCTCAGAAGAATCTGATTTGTGGTGAGGGGAGAGAGATAAAAGCTCATTTAGGAACGATATGAACATGCTGCCTAGGTAACTGTTTATCAGTAAATATCTCCACTGAGATTAAGTAAAGCAGTAGCTTAATAAATTAAGTACTTCCTGGTATGGTTACTGTACTGGTAACTCCCCAAAAGAATCTGGATTGGGGTGAGGGAACAGAGAAAAAAGCTCATTTAGGACCTGCACTTACGAAGGGGGTAGGCCGCTGTATATCAGGGAGTAAACCATCTGAGAATAAAAACAGGTGGAGCTTGTTAAGGTAATTACACAGGGGAAAGGATAATGTTCTAGGAACTCCTCAGAAGAATCTGATTTGTGGTGAGAGGAGTGAGATAAAAGCTCATTTAGGAACGAAATGAACATGCTGCATAGGTAGCTGTTTATCAGTAAATATCTCCACTGAGATT
>NW_025957114.1:0-51997 GCF_023159225.1 Perognathus longimembris pacificus | reverse complement strand
TTAAGCTACTGCTTTTCTTAATCTCAGTGGAGATATTTACTGATAAACAGCTACGTATGCAGCATGTTCATCTCGTTCTTAAATGATCTTTTATCTCTCTCCCCTCACCACAAATCAGATTCTTCTGAGGAGTTCCCAGTACATTATCCTTTCCCCTGTGTAATTACCTTAACAAGCTCCAGTGTTTTTATTCTCAGAAGGTTTCCTCCCTGATATACAGCTGCCTAACCCCTTCGTAAGTGCAGGTCCTAAATGAGCTTTTTTCTCTGTTCCCTCACCACAGTACAGATTCTTTTGGGGAGTTACCAGTACAGTAACCAAACCAGGAAGTACATAATTTATTAAGCTACTGCTTTTCTTAATCTCAGTGGAGATATTTACTGATAATCAGCTACCTACGCAGCATGTTCATATCGTTCCTAAATGAGCTTTTATCTCTCTCCCCTCACCACAAATCAGATTCTTCTGAGGAGTTCCCAGTACATTATCCTTTCCCCTGTGTAATTACCTTAACAAGCTCCAGCTGTTTTTATTCTCAGAAGGTTTACTCCCTGATATACAGCTGCCTACCCGCTTCGTAAGTGCAGGTCCTAAATGAGCTTTTTTCTCTGTTACCTCACCACAATCCAGATTCTTTTGGGGAGTTACCAGTACAGTAACCATACCAGGAAGTACTTAATTTATTAAGATACTGCTTTTCTTAATCTTAGTGGAGATATTTACTGATAAACAGCTACGTATGCAGCATGTTCATGTCGTTCTTAAATGAGCTTTTCTCTCTCTCCCCTCACCTACAAATCAGATTCTTCTGAGGAGTTCCCAGTACATTATCCTTTCCCCTGTGTAATTACCTTAACAAGCTCCAGCTGTTTTTATTCTCAGAATGTTTACTCCCTGATATACAGCTGCCTACCCCCTTCGTAAGTGCAGGTCCTAAATGAGCTTTTTTCTCTGTTCCCTCACCACAATCCAGATTCTTTTGGGGAGTTACCAGTACAGTAACCATACCAGGAAGTACTTAATTTATTAAGCTACTGCTTTTCTTAATCTCAGTGGAGATATTTACTGATAAACAGCTACTACGCAGCATGTTCATGTCGTTCCTAAATGAGCTTTTTTCTCTGTTCCCTCACCACAATCCAGATTCTGTTGGGGAGTTACCAGTACAGTATCCATACCAGGAAGTACTTAATTTATTAAGCTACTGCTTTTCTTAATCTCAGTGGAGATATTTACTGATAAACAGCTACGTATGCAGCATGTTCATTTCGTTCCTAAATGAGCTTTTATCTCTCTCCCCTCACCACAAATCAGATTCTTCTGAGGAATTCCCAGTACATTATCCTTTCCCCTGTGTAATTACCTTAACAAGCTCCAGCTGTTTTTATTCTCAGAAGGTTTACTCCCTGATATACAACTGCCTAACCGCTTCGTAAGTGCAGGTCCTAAATGAGCTTTTTTATCTGTTTCCTCACCACAATACAGATTCTTTTGGGGATTTACCAGTACCGTATCCATACCAGGAAGTACTTAATTTATTAAGCTACTGCTTTTCTTAATCTCAGTGGAGATATTTACTGATAAACAGCTACCTACGCAGCATGTTCATGTCGTTCCTAAATGAGCTTTTATCTCTCTCCCCTCACCACAAATCAGATTTTTCTGAGGAGTTCCCAGTACATTATCCTTTCCCCTGTGTAATTACCTTAACAAGCTCCAGCTGTTTTTATTCTCAGAAGGTTTACTCCCTGATATACAGCTGCCTAACCCCTTCGTAAGTGCAGGTCCTAAATGAGCTTTTTTCTCTGTTCCCTCGCCACAATCCAGATTCTTTTGGGGAGTTACCAGTACAGTAACCATACCAGGAAGTACTTAATTTATTAAGCTACTGCTTTTCTTAATCTCAGTGGAGATATTTACTGATAAACAGCTACCTACGCAGCATGTTCATGTCGTTCCTAAATGAGCTTTTATCTCTCCCCTCACCACAAATCAGATTCTTCTGAGGAGTTCCCAGTACATTATCCTTTCCCCTGTGTAATTCCTTTAACAAGCTCCAGCTGTTTTTATTCTCAGAAGGTTTACTCCCTGATATACACGTGCCTACCCCCTTCGTAAGTGCAAGTCCTAAATGAGCTTTTTTTCTCTGTTCCCTCACCACAATACAGATTCTTTTGGGGAGTTACCAGTACAGTAACCATACCAGGAAGTACTTAATTTATTAAGCTACTGCTTTTCTTAATCTCAGTGGAGATATTTACTGATAAACAGCTACCTACGCAGCATGTTCATGTCGTTCCTAAATGAGCTTTTATCTCTCTCCCCTCACCACAAATCAGATTCTTCTGAGGTGTTCCCAGTACGTTATCCTTTCCCCTGTGTAATTACCTTAAGAAGCTCCAGCTGTTTTTATTCTCAGAAGGTTACTCCCTGATAAACAGCTGCCTACCCCCTTCGTAAGTGCATGTCCTAAATCAGCTTTTTTCTCTGTTCCCTCACCACAATCCAGATTCTTTTGGGGAGTTACCAGTACAGTAACCATACCAGGAAGTACTTAATTTATTAAGCTACTGCTTTTTCTTAATCTCAGTGGAGATATTTACTGATAAACAGCGACGTACGCACCATGTTCATGTCGTTCCTAAATGAGCTTTTATCTCTCTCCCCTCACCACAAATCAGATTCTTCTGAGGAGTTCCCAGTACATTATCCTTTCCCCTGTGTAATTACCTTAACAAGCTCTAGCTGTTTTTATTCTCAGAAGGTTTACTCCCTGATATACAACTGCCTACCCCTTCGTAAGTGCAGGTCCTAAATGAGCTTTTTTCTCTGTTCCCTCACCACAATCCAGATTCTTTTGGGGAGTTACCAGTACAGTATCCATACCAGGAATACTTAATTTATTAAGCTACTGCTTTTCTTAATCTCAGTGGAGATATTTACTGATAAACATCTACCTACGCAGCATGTTCATGTCGTTCCTAAATCAGCTTTTATCTCTCTCCCCTCACCACAAATCAGATTCTTCTGAGGAGTTCCCAGTACATTATCCTTTCAACTGTGTAATTACCTTAACAAGCTCCAGCTGTTTTTATTCTCAGAAGGTTTACTCCCTGTTATACTGCTGCCTACGCCATTCATAAGTGCAGGTCCTAAATGAGCTTTTTTCTCTGTTCCCTCACCACAATCCAGATTCTTTTGGGGAGTTACCAGTACAGTAACCATACCAGAAGTACTTAATTTATTAAGATACTGCTTTTCTTAATCTCAGTGGAGATATTTACTGATAAACAGCTACGTATGCAGCATGATCATGTCGTTCCTAAATAAGCTTTTATCTCTCTCCCCTCACCACAAATCAGATTCTTCTGAGGAGTTCCCAGTACATTATCCTTTCCCCTATGTAATTACCTTAACAAGCTCCAGCTGTTTTTATTCTCAGAAGGTTTCCTCCCTGATATACAGCTGCCTAACCCCTTCGTAAGTGCAGGTCCTAAATGAGCTTTTTCTCTGTTCCCTCACCACAATACAGATTCTTTTGGGGAGTTACCAGTACAGTAACCATACCAGGAAGTACTTAATTTATTAAGCTACTGCTTTTCTTAATCTCAGTGGAGATATTTACTGATAAACATCTACCTACGCAGCATGTTCATGTCATTCTTAAATGAGCTTTTCTCTCTCTCCCCTCACCTACAAATCAGATTCTTCTGAGGAGTTCCCAGTACATTATCCTTTCCCCTGTGTAATTACCTTAACAATCTCCAGCTGTTTTTATTCTCAGAAGGTTTCCTCCCTGATATACAGCTGCCTACCCCATTCGTAAGTGCAGGTCCTAAATGAGCTTTTTTATCTGTTTCCTCACCACAATACAGATTCTTTTGGGGAGTTACCAGTACCGTATCCATACCAGGAAGTACTTAATTTATTAAGCTACTGCTTTTCTTAATCTCAGTGGGAGATATTTACTGATAAACAGCTACCTACGCAGCATGTTCATGTCGTTCCTAAATGAGCTTTTATCTCTCTCCCCTCACCACAAATCAGATTTTTCTGAGGAGTTCCCAGTACATTATCCTTTTCCCCTGTGTAATTACCTTAACAAGCTCCAGCTGTTTTTATTCTCAGAAGGTTTAGCCCTGATATAAAGCTGACTAACACCTTCGTAAGTGCAGGTCCTAAATGAGCTTTTTTCTCTGTTCCCTCGCCACAATCCAGATTCTTTTGGGGAGTTACCAGTACAGTAACCATACCAGGAAGTACTTAATTTATTAAGCTACTGCTTTTCTTAATCTCAGTGGAGATATTTACTGATAAACAGCTACCTACGCAGCATGTTCATGTCGTTCCTAAATGAGCTTTTATCTCTCCCCTCACCACAAATCAGATTCTTCTGAGGAGTTCCCAGTACATTATCCTTTCCCCTGTGTAATTACCTTAACAAGCTCCAGCTGTTTTTATTCTCAGAAGGTTTACTCCCTGATATACACGTGCCTACCCCCTTCGTAAGTGCAAGTCCTAATTGAGCTTTTTTCTCTGTTCCCTCACCACAATCCAGATTCTTTTGGGGAGTTACCAGTACAGTAACCATACCAGGAAGTACTTAATTTATTAAGCTACTGCTTTTCTTAATCTCAGTGGAGATATTTACTGATAAACAGCTACCTACGCAGCATGTTCATGTCGTTCCTAAATGAGCTTTTATCTCTCTCCTCTCACCACAAATCAGATTCTTCTGAGGAGTTCCCAGTACGTTATCCTTTCCCCTGTGTAATTACCTTAAGAAGCTCCAGCTGTTTTTATTCTCAGAAGGTTACTCCCTGATAAACAGCTGCCTACCCCCTTCGTAAGTGCATGTCCTAAATCAGCTTTTTTCTCTGTTCCCTCACCACAATCCAGATTCTTTTGGGGAGTTACCAGTACAGTAACCATACCAGGAAGTACTTAATTTATTAAGCTACTGCTTTTCTTAATCTCAGTGGAGATATTTACTGATAAACAGCGACGTACGCACCATGTTCATGTCGTTCCTAAATGAGCTTTTATCTCTCTCCCCTCACCACAAATCAGATTCTTCTGAGGAGTTCCCAGTACATTATCCTTTCCCCTGTGTAATTACCTTAACAAGCTCTAGCTGTTTTTATTCTCAGAAGTTTACTCCCTGATATACAACTGCCTACCCCTTCGTAAGTGCAGGTCCTAAATGAGCTTTTTTTCTCTGTTCCCTCACCACAATCCAGATTCTTTTGGGGAGTTACCAGTACAGTAACCATACCAGGAAGTACTTAATTTATTAAGATACTGCTTTTCTTAATCTCAGTGGAGATATTTACTGATAAACAGCTACGTATGCAGCATGATCATGTCGTTCCTAAATAAGCTTTTATCTCTCTCCCCTCACCACAATCAGATTCTTCTGAGGAGTTCCAGTACATTATCCTTTCCCCTATGTAATTACCTTAACAAGCTCCAGCTGTTTTTATTCTCAGAAGGTTTCCTCCCTGATATACAGCTGCCTAACCCCTTCGTAAGTGCAGGTCCTAAATGAGCTTTTTTCTCTGTTCCCTCACCACAATACAGATTCTTTTGGGGAGTTACCAGTACAGTAACCATACCAGGAAGTACTTAATTTATTAAGCTACTGCTTTTCTTAATCTCAGTGGAGATATTTACTGATAAACATCTACCTACGCAGCATGTTCATGTCATTCTTAAATGAGCTTTTCTCTCTCTCCCCTCACCTACAAATCAGATTCTTCTGAGGAGTTCCCAGTACATTATCCTTTCCCCTGTGTAATTACCTTAACAATCTCCAGCTGTTTTTATTCTCAGAAGGTTTCCTCCCTGATATACAGCTGCCTACCCATTCGTAAGTGCAGGTCCTAAATGAGCTTTTTTATCTGTTTCCTCACCACAATACAGATTCTTTTGGGGAGTTACCAGTACCGTATCCATACCAGGAAGTACGTAATTTATTAAGCTACTGCTTTTCTTAATCTCAGTGGAGATATTTACTGATAAACAGCTACCTACGCAGCATGTTCATGTCGTTCCTAAATGAGCTTTTATCTCTCTCCCCTCACCACAAATCAGATTTTTCTGAGGAGTTCCCAGTACATTATCCTTTCCCCTGTGTAATTACCTTAACAAGCTCGAGCTGTTTTTATTCTCAGAAGGTTTAGCCCTCATATAAAGCTGACTAACCCCTTGGTAAGTGCAGGTCCTAAATGAGCTTTTTTCTCTGTTCCCTCGCCACAATCCAGATTCTTTTTGGGGAGTTACCAGTACAGTAACCATACCAGGAAGTACTTAATTTATTAAGCTACTGCTTTTCTTAATCTCAGTGGAGATATTTACTGATAAACAGCTACCTACGCAGCATGTTCATGTCGTTCCTAAATGAGCTTTTATCTCTCCCCTCACCACAAATCAGATTCCTTCTGAGGAGTTCCCAGTACATTATCCTTTCCCCTGTGTAATTACCTTAACAAGCTCCAGCTGTTTTTATTCTCAGAAGGTTTACTCCCTGATATACACGTGCCTACCCCCTTCGTAAGTGCAGGTCCTAAATGAGCTTTTTTCTCTGTTCCCTCACCACAATCCAGATTCTTTTGGGGAGTTTACCAGTACAGTAACCATACCAGGAAGTACTTAATTTATTAAGCTACTGCTTTTCTTAATCTCAGTGGAGATATTTACTGATAAACAGTTACCTACGCAGCATGTTCATGTCATTCCTAAATGAGCTTTTATCTCTCTCCCCTCACCACAAATCAGATTCTTCTGAGGAGTTCCCAGTACGTTATCCTTTCCCCTGTGTAATTACCTTAAGAAGCTCCAGCTGTTTTTATTCTCAGAAGATTACTCCCTGATATACAGCTGCCTACCCCCTTCGTAATTGCAGGTCCTAAATGAGCTTTTTTCTCTTTTCCCTCACCACAATCCAGATTCTTTTGGGGAGTTAGCAGTACAGTAACAATACCAAGAAGTACTTAATTTATTGAGCTACTGCTTTTCTTAATCTCAGTGGAGATATTTACTGATAAACAGCTACCTACGCAGCATGTTCATGTCGTTCCTAAATGAGCTTTTTTCTCTGTTCCCTCACCACAATCCAGATTCTTTTGGGGAGTTACCAGTCCAGTATCCATACCAGGAAGTACTTAATTTATTAAGCTACTGCTTTTCTTAATCTCAGTGGAGATATTTACTGATAAACAGCTACGTATGCAGCATGTTCATGTCGTTCCTAAATAAGCTTTTATCTCTCTCCCCTCACCACAAATCAGATTCTTCTGAGGAGTTCCCAGTACATTATCCTTTCCCCTATGTAATTACCTTAACAAGCTCCAGCTGTTTTTATTCTCAGAAGGTATACTCCCTGATATACAGCTGCCTACCCCCTTTGTAAGTGCAGGTCCTAAATGAGCTTTATTCTCTGTTCCCCTCACCACAATCCAGGTTATTTTGGGGAGTTACCAGTACAGTAACCATACCAGGAAGTACTTAATTTATTAAGCTACTGCTTTTCTTAATCTCAGTGGAGATATTTACTGATAAACAACTACCTAAGTAGCATGTTCATGTCGTTCCTAAATGAGCTTTTATCTCTCTCCCCTCACCACAAATCAGATTCTTCTGAGGAGTTCCCAGTACATTATCCTTTCCCCTGTGTAATTACCTTAACAAGCTCCAGCTGTTTTTATTCTCAGAAGGTTTCCTCCCCTGATATACAGCTGCATAACCCCTTCGTAAGTGCAGGTCCTAAATGAGCTTTTTCTCTGTTCCCTCACCACAATCCAGATTCTTTTGGGGAGTTACCAGTACAGTAACCATACCAGGAAGTACTTAATTTATTAAGCCACTGCTTTTCTTAATCTCAGTTTAGATATTTACTGATAAACAGCTACCTACGCAGCATGTTCATGTCGTTCCTAAATGAGCTTTTTTCTCTGTTTCCTCACCACAATCCAGATTCTTTTGGGGAGTTACCAGTACAGTATCCATACCAGGAAGTACTTAATTTATTAAGCTACTGCTTTTCTTAATCTCAGTGGAGATATTTACTGATAAACAGCTACCTACGCAGCATGTACATGTCGTTCCTAAATGAGCTTTTATCTCTCTCCCCTCACCACAAATCAGATTCTTCTGAGGAGTTCCCAGTACATTATCCTTTCCCCTGTGTAATTACCTTAACACGCTCCAGCTGTTTTTATTCTCAGAAGGTTTACTCCCTGATATACAGCTGCCTACCCCCTTCGTAAGTGCAGGTCCTAAATGAGATTTTTTCTCTGTTCCCTCACCACAATCCAGATTCATTAGGGGGAGTTACCAGTACAGTAACCATACCAGGAAGTACTTAATTTATTAAGCTACTGCTTTTCTTAATCTCAGTGGAGATATTTACTGATAAACAGCTACCTACGCAGCATGTTCATGTCGTTCCTAAATGAGCTTATATCTTTCTCACCTCACCACAAATCAGAATCTTCTGAGGAGTTCCCAGTACATTATCCTTTCCCCTGTGTAATTACCTTAACAAGCTCCAGCTGTTTTTGATTCTCAGAAGGTTTACTCCCTGATATACAGCTGCCTACCACCTTCGTAAGTGCAGGTCCTAAATGACCTTTTTTCTCTGTTACCTCACCACAATCCAGATTCTTTTGGGGAGTTACCAGTACAGTAACCATACCAGGAATTACTTAATTTATTAAGCTACTGCTTTTCTTAATCTCAGTGGAGATATTACTGATAAACAGCTACCTACGCAGCATGTTCATGTCGTTCCTAAATGAGCTTTTATCTCTCTCCCTTCATCACAAATCAGATTCTTCTGAGGAGTTTCCAGTACATTATCCTTTCCCCTGTGTAATTACCTTAACAAGCTCCAGCGGTTTTTATTCTCAGAAGGTTTACTCCCTGATATACAACTGCCTACCCCCTTCGTAAGTGCAGGTCCTAAATGAGCTTTTTTCTCTGTTTCCTCACCACAATCCAGATTCTTTTGGGGAGTTACCAGTACAGTAACCATACCAGGAAGTACTCTAAGTTATTAAGCTACTGCTTTTCTTAATCTCAGTGGAGATATTTACTGATAAACAGCTACGTATGCGCATGTTCATGTCGTTCCTAAATGAGCTTTTATCTCCCTCCCCTCACCACAAATCAGATTCTTCTGAGGAGTTCCCAGTAACATTATCCTTTCCCCTGTGTAATTACCTTAACAAGCTCCAGCTCTTTTTATTCTCAGAATCGATACTCCCTGATATACAGCTGCCTACCCCCCTTCGTATGTGCAGCTCATAAATGAGCTTTTTTCTCTGTTCCCTCACCACAATCCAGATTCTTTTGGGGAGTTACCAGTACAGTAACCATACCAGGAAGTACTCTAAGTTATTAAGCTACTGCTTTTCTTAATCTCAGAGGAGATATTTACTGATAAACAGCTACCTACGCAGCATGTTCATGTCGTTCCTAAATGAGCTTTTTTCTCTGTTCCCTCACCACAATCCTGATTCTTTTGGGGAGTTACCAGTCCAGTATGCATACCAGGAAGTACTTAATTTATTAAGCTACTGCTTTTCTTAATCTCAGTGGAGATATTTACTGATAAACAGCTACGTATGCAGCATGTTCATGTCGTTCCTAAATAAGCTTTTATCTCTCTCCCCTCACCACAAATCAGATTCTTCTGAGGAGTTCCCAGTACATTATCCTTTCCCCTATGTAATTACCTTAACAAGCTCCAGCTGTTTTTATTCTCAGAAGGTATACTCCCTGATATACAGCTGCCTACCCCCTTTGTAAGTGCAGGTCCTAAATGAGCTTTTTTCTCTGTTCCCTCACCACAATCCAGGTTATTTTGGGGAGTTACCAGTACAGTAACCATACCAGGAAGTACTTAATTTATTAAGCTACTGCTTTTCTTAATCTCAGTGGAGATATTTACTGATAAACAGCTACCTACGCAGCATGTTCATGTCGTTCCTAAATGAGCTTTTATCTCTCTCCCTTCATCACAAATCAGATTCTTCTGAGGAGTTTCCAGTACATTATCCTTTCCCCTGTGTAATTACCTTAACAAGCTCCAGCTGTTTTTTATTCTCAGAAGGTTTACTCCCTGATATACAACTGCCTACCCCCTTCGTAAGTGCAGGTCCTAAATGAGCTTTTTTCTCTGTTTCCTCACCACAATCCAGATTCTTTTGGGGAGTTACCAGTACAGTAACCATACCAGGAAGTACTCTAAGTTATTAAGCTACTGCTTTTCTTAATCTCAGTGGAGATATTTACTGATTAAACAGCTACGTATGCGCATGTTCATGTCGTTCCTAAATGAGCTTTTATCTCCCTCCCCTCACCACAAATCAGATTCTTCTGAGGAGTTCCCAGTACATTATCCTTTCCCCTGTGTAATTACCTTAACAAGCTCCAGCTCTTTTTATTCTCAGAATCGATACTCCCTGATATACAGCTGCCTACCCCCTTCGTATGTGCAGCTCATAAATGAGCTTTTTTCTCTGTTCCCTCACCACAATCCAGATTCTTTTGGGGAGTTACCAGTACAGTAACCATACCAGGAAGTACTCTAAGTTATTAAGCTACTGCTTTATCTTAATCTCAGAGGAGATATTTACTGATAAACAGCTACCTACGCAGCATGTTCATGTCGTTCCTAAATGAGCTTTTTTCTCTGTTCCCTCACTACAATCCTGATTCTTTTGGGGAGTTACCAGTCCAGTATGCATACCAGGAAGTACTTAATTTATTAAGCTACTGCTTTTCTTAATCTCAGTGGAGATATTTACTGATAAACAGCTACGTATGCAGCATGTTCATGTCGTTCCTAAATAAGCTTTTATCTCTCTCCCCTCACCACAAATCAGATTCTTCTGAGGAGTTCCCAGTACATTATCCTTTCCCCTATGTAATTACCTTAACAAGCTCCAGCTGTTTTTATTCTCAGAAGGTATACTCCCTGATATACAGCTGCCTACCCCCTTTGTAAGTGCAGGTCCTAAATGAGCTTTTTTCTCTGTTCCCTCACCACAATCCAGGTTATTTTGGGGAGTTACCAGTACAGTAACCATACCAGGAAGTACTTAATTTATTAAGCTACTGCTTTTCTTAATCTCAGTGGAGATATTTACTGATAAACAGCTACCTACGCAGCATGTTCATGTCGTTCCTAAATGAGCTTTTATCTCTCTCCCTTCATCACAAATCAGATTCTTCTGAGGAGTTTCCAGTACATTATCCTTTCCCCTGTGTAATTACCTTAACAAGCTCCAGCTGTTTTTATTCTCAGAAGGTTTACTCCCTGATATACAACTGCCTACCCCCTTCGTAAGTGCAGGTCCTAAATGAGCTTTTTTCTCTGTTTCCTCACCACAATCCAGATTCTTTTGGGGAGTTACCAGTACAGTAACCATACCAGGAAGTACTCTAAGTTATTAAGCTACTGCTTTTCTTAATCTCAGTGGAGATATTTACTGATAACAGCTACGTATGCGCATGTTCATGTCGTTCCTAAATGAGCTTTTATCTCCCTCCCCTCACCACAAATCAGATTCTTCTGAGGAGTTCCCAGTACATTATCCTTTCCCTGTGTAATTACCTTAACAAGCTCCAGCTCTTTTTATTCTCAGAATCGATACTCCCTGATATACAGCTGCCTACCCCCTTCGTATGTGCAGCTCATAAATGAGCTTTTTTTCTCTGTTCCCTCACCACAATCCAGATTCTTTTGGGGAGTTACCAGTACAGTAACCATACCAGGAAGTACTCTAAGTTATTAAGCTACTGCTTTTCTTAATCTCAGAGGAGATATTTACTGATAAACAGCTACCTACGCAGCATGTTCATGTCGTTCCTAAATGAGCTTTTTCTCTGTTCCCTCACCACAATCCTGATTCTTTTGGGGAGTTACCAGTCCAGTATGCATACCAGGAAGTACTTAATTTATTAAGCTACTGCTTTTCTAATCTCAGTGGAGATATTTACTGATAAACAGCTACGTATGCAGCATGTTCATGTCGTTCCTAAATAAGCTTTTATCTCTCTCCCCTCACCACAAATCAGATTCTTCTGAGGAGTTCCCAGTACATTATCCTTTCCCCTATGTAATTACCTTAACAAGCTCCAGCTGTTTTTATTCTCAGAAGGTATACTCCCTGATATACAGCTGCCTACCCCCTTTGTAAGTGCAGGTCCTAAATGAGCTTTTTTCTCTGTTTCCCTCACCACAATCCAGGTTATTTTGGGGAGTTACCTGTACAGTAACCATACCAGGAAGTACTTAATTTATTAAGCTACTGCTTTTCTTAATCTCAGTGGAGATATTTACTGATAAACAGCTACCTACGTAGCATGTTCATGTCGTTCCTAAATGAGCTTTTATCTCTCTCCCCTCACCACAAATCAGATTCTTCTGAGGAGTTCCCAGTACATTATCCTTTCCCCTGTGTAATTACCTTAACAAGCTCCAGCTGTTTTTATTCTCAGAAGGTTTCCTCCCTGATATACAGCTGCATAACCCCTTCGTAAGTGCAGGTCCTAAATGAGCTTTTTTCTCTGTTCCCTCACCACAATCCAGATTCTTTTTGGGGAGTTACCAGTACAGTAACCATACCAGGAAGTACTTAATTTATTAAGCTACTGCTTTTCTTAATCTCAGTTTAGATATTTACTGATAAACAGCTAACTACGCAGCATGTTCATGTCGTTCCTAAATGAGCTTTTTTCTCTGTTTCCTCACCACAATCCAGATTCCTTTGGGGAGTTACCAGTACAGTATCCATACCAGGAAGTACTTAATTTATTAAGCTACTGCTTTTCTTAATCTCAGTGGAGATATTTACTGATAAACAGCTACGTATGCAGCATGTTCATGTCGTTCCTAATGAGCTTTTATCTCTCTCCCCTCACCACAAATCAGATTCTTGTGAGTAGTTCCCAGTACAATATCCTTACCCCTGTGTAATTACCTTAACAAGCTCCAGCTGTTTTTATTCTCAGAAGGTTTACTCCCTGATATACAGCTGCCTACCCCCTTCGTAAGTGCAGGTCCTAAATGAGATTTTTTCTCTGTTCCCTCACCACAATCCAGATTCCTTTTGGGGAGTTACCAGTACAGTAACCATACCAGGAAGTACTTAATTTATTAAGCTACTGCTTTTCTTAATCTCAGTGGAGATATTTACTGATAAACAGCTACCTACGCAGCATGTTCATGTCGTTCCTAAATGAGCTTATATCTTTCTCCCCTCACCACAAATCAGAATCTTCTGAGGAGTTCCCAGTACATTATCCTTTCCCCTGTGTAATTACCTTAACAAGCTCCAGCTGTTTTGATTTCAGAAGGTTTACTCCTTGATATACAGCTGCCTACCCCCTTCGTAAGTGCAGGTCCTAAATGAGCTTTTTTCTCTGTTCCCTCACCACAATCCAGATTCTTTTGGGGAGTTACCAGTACAGTAACCATACCAGGAAGTACTTAATTTATTAAGCTACTGCTTTTCTTAATCTCAGTGGAGATATTTACCGATAAACAGCTACCTACGCAGCATGTTCATGTCGTTCCTAAATGAGCTTTTATCTCTCTCCCTTCATCACAAATCAGATTCTTCTGAGGAGTTCCCAGTACATTATCCTTTCCCCTGTGTAATTACCTTAACAAGCTCCAGCTGTTTTTTATTCTCAGAAGGTTTACTCCCTGATATACAACTGCCTACCCCCTTCGTAAGTGCAGGTCCTAAATGAGCTTTTTTCTCTGTTCCCTCACCACAATCCAGATTCTTTTGGGGAGTTACCAGTACAGTAACCATACCAGGAAGTACTCTAAGTTATTAAGCTACTGCTTTTCTTAATCTCAGTGGAGATATTTACTGATAAACAGCTACGTATGCGCATGTTCATGTCGTTCCTAAATGAGCTTTTATCTCCCTCCCCTCACCACAAATCAGATTCTTCTGAGGAGTTCCCAGTACATTATCCTTTCCCCTGTGTAATTACCTTAACAAGCTCCAGCTGTTTTTATTCTCAGAAGGTTTACTCCCTGATATACAACTGCCTACCCCCTTCGTAAGTGCAGCTCATAAATGAGCTTTTTTCTCTGTTCCCTCACCACAATCCAGGTTATTTGGGGGAGTTACCAGTACAGTAACCATACCAGGAAGTACTTAATTTATTAAGCTACTGCTTTTCTTATCTCAGTGGAGATATTTACTGATAAACAGCTACCTACTTAGCATGTTCATGTCGTTCCTAAATGAGCTTTTTTCTCTGTTCCCTCACCACAATCCAGATTCTTTTTGGGAGTTACCAGTCCAGTATCCATACCAGGAAGTACTTAATTTATTAAGCTACTGCTTTTCTTAATCTCAGTGGAGATATTTACTGATAAACAGCTACGTATGCAGCATGTTCATGTCGTTCCTAAATAAGCTTTTATCTCTCTCCCCTCACCACAAATCAGATTCTTCTGAGGAGTTCCCAGTACATTATCCTTTCCCCTATGTAATTACATAAACAAGCTACAGCTGTTTTTTATTCTCAGAAGGTATACTCCCTGATATACAGCTGCCTACCGCCTTTGTAAGTGCAGGTCCTTAATGAGCTTTTTTCTCTGTTCCATCACAACAATCCAGGTTATTTTGGGAGTTACCAGTACAGTAACCATACCAGAAGTACTTAATTTATTAAGCTACTGCTTTTCTTAATCTCAGTGGAGATATTTACTGATAAACAGCTACCTACGTAGCATGTTCATGTCGTTCCTAAATGAGCTTTTATCTCTCTCCCCTCACCACAAATCAGATTCTTCTGAGGAGTTCCCAGTACATTATCCTTTCCCCTGTGTAATTACCTTAACAAGCTCCAGCTGTTTTTATTCTCAGAAGGTTTCCTCCCTGATATACAGCTGCATAACCCCTTCGTAAGTGCAGGTCCTAAATGAGCTTTTTTCTCTGTTCCCTCACCACAATCCAGATTCTTTTGGGGAGTTACCAGTACAGTAACCATACCAGGAAGTACTTAATTTATTAAGCTACTGCTTTTCTTATCTCAGTTTAGATATTTACTGATAAACAGCTACCTACGCAGCATGTTCATGTCGTTCCTAAATGAGCTTTTTTCTCTGTTTCCTCACCACAATCCAGATTCTTTTGGGGAGTTACCAGTACAGTATCCATACCAGGAAGTACTTAATTTATTAAGCTACTGCTTTTCTTAATCTCAGTGGAGATATTTACTGATAAACAGCTACGTATGCAGCATGTTCATGTCGTTCCTAAATGAGCTTTTATCTCTCTCCCCCTCACCACAAATCAGATTCTTGTGAGTAGTTCCCAGTACAATATCCTTACCCCTGTGTAATTACCTTAACAAGCTCCAGCTGTTTTTATTCTCAGAAGGTGTACTCCCTGATATACAGCTGCCTACCCCCTTCGTAAGTGCAGGTCCTAAATGAGATTTTTTCTCTGTTCCCTCACCACAATCCAGATTCTTTAGGGGAGTTACCAGTACAGTAACCATACCAGGAAGTACTTAATTTATTAAGCTACTGCTTTTCTTAATCTCAGTGGAGATATTTACTGATAAACAGCTACCTACGCAGCATGTTCATGTCGTTTCTAAATGAGCTTATATCTTTCTCCCCTCACCACAAATCAGAATCTTCTGAGGAGTTCCCAGTACATTATCCTTTCCCGTGTGTAATTACCTTAACAAGCTCCAGCTGTTTTTATTCTCAGAAGGTTTACTCCCTGATATACAGCTGCCTACCCCCTTCGTAAGTGCAGGTCCTAAATGAGCGTTTTTCTCTGTTCCCTCACCACAATCCAGATTCTTTTGGGGAGTTACCAGTACAGTAACCATACCAGGAAGTACTTAATTTATTAAGCTACTGCTTTTCTTAATCTCAGTTTAGATATTTACTGATAAACAGCTACCTACGCAGCATGTTCATGTCTTTCCTAAATGAGCTTTTTTCTCTGTTTCCTCACCACAATCCAGATTCTTTTGGGGAGTTACCAGTACAGTATCCATACCAGGAAGTACTTAATTTATTAAGCTACTGCTTTTCTTAATCTCAGTGGAGATATTTACTGATAAACAGCTACCTACGTAGCATGTTCATGTCGTTCCTAAATGAGCTTTTATCTCTCTCCCCTCACCACAAATCAGATTCTTCTGAGGAGTTCCCAGTACATTATCCTTTCCCCTGTGTAATTACCTTAACAAGCTCCAGCTGTTTTTATTCTCAGAAGGTTTCCTCCCTGATATACAGCTGCATAACCCCTTCGTAAGTGCAGGTCCTAAATGAGCTTTTTTCTCTGTTCCCTCACCACAATCCAGATTCTTTTGGGGAGTTACCAGTACAGTAACCATACCAGGAAGTACTTAATTTATTAAGCTACTGCTTTTCTTAATCTCAGTTTAGATATTTACTGATAAACAGCTACCTACGCAGCATTTTCATGTCGTTCCTAAATGAGCTTTTTTCTCTGTTTCCTCACCACAATTCAGATTCTTTTGGGGAGTTACCAGTAGAGTATCCATACCAGGAAGTACTTAATTTATTAAGCTTCTGCTTTTCTTAATCTCAGGGAGATATTTACTGATAAACAGCTACGTATGCAGCATGTTCATGTCGTTCCTAAATGAGCTTTTATCTCTCTCCCCTCACCACAAATCAGATTCTTGTGAGTAGTTCCCAGTACAATATCCTTACCCCTGTGTAATTACCTTAACAAGCTCCAGCTGTTTTTATTCTCAGAAGGTTTACTCCCTGATATACAGCTGCCTAACCCCTTCGTAAGTGCAGGTCCTAAATGAGATTTTTTCTCTGTTCCCTCACCACAATCCAGATTCTTTTGGGGAGTTACCAGTACAGTAACCATACCAGGAAGTACTTAATTTATTAAGCTACTGCTTTTCTTAATCTCAGTGGAGATATTTACTGATAAACAGCTACCTACGCAGCATGTTCATGTCGTTCCTAAATGAGCTTATATCTTTCTCCCCTCACCACAAATCAGAATCTTCTGAGGAGTTCCCAGTACATTATCCTTTCCCCTGTGTAATTACCTTAACAAGCTCCAGCTGTTTTGATTTTTCAGAAGGTTTACTCCTTGATATACAGCTGCCTACCCCCCTTCGTAAGTGCAGGTCCTAAATGAGCTTTTTTCTCTGTTCCCTCACCACAATCCAGATTCTTTTGGGGAGTTACCAGTACAGTAACCATACCAGGAAGTACTTAATTTATTAAGCTACTGCTTTTCTTAATCTCAGTGGAGATATTTACCGATAAACAGCTACCTACGCAGCATGTTCATGTCGTTCCTAAATGAGCTTAAATCTCTCTCCCTTCATCACAAATCAGATTCTTCAGAGGAGTTAACAGTACATTATCCTTTCCCCTGTGTAATTACCTTAACAAGCTCCAGCTGTTTTTATTCTCAGAAGGTTTACTCCCTGATATACAACTGCCTACCCCCTTCGTAAGTGCAGGTCCTAAATGAGCTTTTTTCTCTGTTCCCTCACCACAATCCAGATTCTTTTGGGGAGTTACCAGTACAGTAACCATACCAGGAAGTACTCTAAGTTATTAAGCTACTGCTTTTCTTAATCTCAGTGGAGATATTTACTGATAAACAGCTACGTATGCGCATGTTCATGTCGTTCCTAAATGAGCTTTTATCTCCCTCCCCTCACCACAAATCAGATTCTTCTGAGGAGTTCCCAGTACATTATCCTTTCCCCTGTGTAATTACCTTAACAAGCTCCAGCTGTTTTTATTCTCAGAAGGTTTACTCCCTGATATACAACTGCCTACCCCCTTCGTAAGTGCAGCTCATAAATGAGCTTTTTTCTCTGTTCCCTCACCACAATCCAGGTTATTTGGGGGAGTTACCAGTACAGTAACCATACCAGGAAGTACTTAATTTATTAAGCTACTGCTTTTCTTAATCTCAGTGGAGATATTTACTGATAAACAGCTACCTACTTAGCATGTTCATGTCGTTCCTAAATGAGCTTTTTTCTCTGTTCCCTCACCACAATCCAGATTCTTTTGGGGAGTTACCAGTCCAGTATCCATACCAGGAAGTACTTAATTTATTAAGCTACTGCTTTTCTTAATCTCAGTGGAGATATTTACTGATAAACAGCTACGTATGCAGCATGTTCATGTCGTTCCTAAATAAGCTTTTATCTCTCTCCCCTCACCACAAATCAGATTCTTCTGAGGAGTTCCCAGTACATTATCCTTTCCCCTATGTAATTACATAAACAAGCTACAGCTGTTTTTATTCTCAGAAGGTATACTCCCTGATATACAGCTGCCTACCGCCTTTGTAAGTGCAGGTCCTTAATGAGCTTTTTTCTCTGTTCCATCACAACAATCCAGGTTATTTTGGGAGTTACCAGTACAGTAACCATACCAGGAAGTACTTAATTTATTAAGCTACTGCTTTTCTTAATCTCAGTGGAGATATTTACTGATAAACAGCTACCTACGTAGCATGTTCATGTCGTTCCTAAATGAGCTTTTATCTCTCTCCCCTCACCACAAATCAGATTCTTCTGAGGAGTTCCCAGTACATTATCCTTTCCCCTGTGTAATTACCTTAACAAGCTCCAGCTGTTTTTATTCTCAGAAGGTTTCCTCCCTGATATACAGCTGCATAACCCCTTCGTAAGTGCAGGTCCTAAATGAGCTTTTTTCTCTGTTCCCTCACCACAATCCAGATTCTTTTGGGGAGTTACCAGTACAGTAACCATACCAGGAAGTACTTAATTTATTAAGCTACTGCTTTTCTTAATCTCAGTTTAGATATTTACTGATAAACAGCTACCTACGCAGCATGTTCATGTCGTTCCTAAATGAGCTTTTTTCTCTGTTTCCTCACCACAATCCAGATTCTTTTGGGGAGTTACCAGTACAGTATCCATACCAGGAAGTACTTAATTATTAAGCTACTGCTTTTCTTAATCTCAGTGGAGATATTTACTGATAAACAGCTACGTATGCAGCATGTTCATGTCGTTCCTAAATGAGCTTTTATCTCTCTCCCCTCACCACAAATCAGATTCTTGTCGAGTAGTTCCCAGTACAATATCCTTACCCCTGTGTAATTACCTTAACAAGCTCCAGCTGTTTTTATTCTCAGAAGGTTTACTCCCTGATATACAGCTGCCTACCCCCTTCGTAAGTGCAGGTCCTAAATGAGATTTTTTCTCTGTTCCCCTCACCACAATCCAGATTCTTTAGGGGAGTTACCAGTACAGTAACCATACCAGGAAGTACTTAATTTATTAAGCTACTGCTTTTCTTAATCTCAGTGGAGATATTTACTGATAAACAGCTACCTACGCAGCATGTTCATGTCGTTTCTAAATGAGCTTATATCTTTCTCCCCTCACCACAAATCAGAATCTTCTGAGGAGTTCCCAGTACATTATCCTTTCCCGTGTGTAATTACCTTAACAAGCTCCAGCTGTTTTTATTCTCAGAAGGTTTACCTCCCTGATATACAGCTGCCTACCCCCTTCGTAAGTGCAGGTCCTAAATGAGCGTTTTTCTCAGTTCCCTCACCACAATCCAGATTCTTTTGGGGAGTTACCAGTACAGTAACCATACCAGGAAGTACTTAATTTATTAAGCTACTGCTTTTCTTAATCTCAGTTTAGATATTTACTGATAAACAGCTACCTACGCAGCATGTTCATGTCTTTCCTAAATGAGCTTTTTTCTCTGTTTCCCTCACCACAATCCAGATTCTTTTGGGGAGTTACCAGTACAGTATCCATACCAGGAAGTACTTAATTTATTAAGCTACTGCTTTTCTTAATCTCAGTGGAGATATTTACTGATAAACAGCTACCTACGTAGCATGTTCATGTCGTTCCTAAATGAGCTTTTATCTCTCTCCCCTCACCACAAATCAGATTCTTCTGAGGAGTTCCCAGTACATTATCCTTTCCCCTGTGTAATTACCTTAACAAGCTCCAGCTGTTTTTATTCTCAGAAGGTTTCCTCCCTGATATACAGCTGCATAACCCCTTCGTAAGTGCAGGTCCTAAATGAGCTTTTTTCTCTGTTCCCTCACCACAATCCAGATTCTTTTGGGGAGTTACCAGTACAGTAACCATACCAGGAAGTACTTAATTTATAAGCTACTGCTTTTCTTAATCTCAGTTTAGATATTTACTGATAAACAGCTAACTACGCAGCATGTTCATGTCGTTCCTAAATGAGCTTTTTTCTCTGTTTCCTCACCACAATCCAGATTCCTTTGGGGAGTTACCAGTACAGTATCCATACCAGGAAGTACTTAATTTATTAAGCTACTGCTTTTCTTAATCTCAGTGGAGATATTTACTGATAAACAGCTACGTATGCAGCATGTTCATGTCGTTCCTAAATGAGCTTTTATCTCTCTCCCCTCACCACAAATCAGATTCTTGTGAGTAGTTCCCAGTACAATATCCTTACCCCTGTGTAATTACCTTAACAAGCTCCAGCTGTTTTTATTCTCAGAAGGTTTACTCCCTGATATACAGCTGCCTACCCCCCTTCGTAAGTGCAGGTCCTAAATGAGATTTTTTCTCTGTTCCCTCACCACAATCCAGATTCTTTAGGGGAGTTACCAGTACAGTAACCATACCAGGAAGTACTTAATTTATTAAGCTACTGCTTTTCTTAATCTCAGTGGAGATATTTACTGATAAACAGCTACCTACGCAGCATGTTCATGTCGTTCCTAAATGAGCTTATACCTTTCTCCCCTCACCACAAATCAGAATCTTCTGAGGAGTTCCCAGTACATTATCCTTTCCCCTGTGTAATTACCTTAACAAGCTCCAGCTGTTTTGATTTTCAGAAGGTTTACTCTTGATATACAGCTGCCTACCCCCTTCGTAAGTGCAGGTCCTAAATGAGCTTTTTTCTCTGTTCCCTCACCACAATCCAGATTCTTTTGGGGAGTTACCAGTACAGTAACCATACCAGGAAGTACTTAATTTATTAAGCTACTGCTTTTCTTAATCTCAGTGGAGATATTTACTGATAAACAGCTACGTATGCGCATGTTCATGTCGTTCCTAAATGAGCTTTTATCTCCCTCCCCTCACCACAAATCAGATTCTTCTGAGGAGTTCCCAGTACATTATCCTTTCCCCCTGTGTAATTACCTTAACAAGCTCCAGCTGTTTTTATTCTCAGAAGGTTTACTCCCTGATATACAACTGCCTACCCCCTTCGTAAGTGCAGCTCATAAATGAGCTTTTTTCTCTGTTCCCTCACCACAATCCAGGTTATTTGGGGGAGTTACCAGTACAGTAACCATACCAGGAAGTACTTAATTTATTAAGCTACTGCTTTTCTTAATCTCAGTGGAGATATTTACTGATAAACAGCTACCTACTTAGCATGTTCAATGTCGTTCCTAAATGAGCTTTTTTCTCTGTTCCCTCACCACAATCCAGATTCTTTTGGGGAGTTACCAGTCCAGTATCCATACCAGGAAGTACTTAATTTATTAAGCTACTGCTTTTCCTTAATCTCAGTGGAGATATTTACTGATAAACAGCTACGTATGCAGCATGTTCATGTCGTTCCTAATAAGCTTTTATCTCTCTCCCCTCACCACAAATCAGATTCTTCTGAGGAGTTCCCAGTACATTATCCTTTCCCCTATGTAATTACATAAACAAGCTACAGCTGTTTTTATTCTCAGAAGGTATACTCCCTGATATACAGCTGCCTACCGCCTTTGTAAGTGCAGGTCCTTAATGAGCTTTTTTCTCTGTTCCATCACAACAATCCAGGTTATTTTGGGGAGTTACCAGTACAGTAACCATACCAGGAAGTACTTAATTTATTAAGCTACTGCTTTTCTTAATCTCAGTGGAGATATTTACTGATAAACAGCTACCTACGTAGCATGTTCATGTCGTTCCTAAATGAGCTTTTATCTCTCTCCCCTCACCACAAATCAGATTCTTCTGAGGAGTTCCCAGTACATTATCCTTTCCCCTGTGTAATTACCTTAACAAGCTCCAGCTGTTTTTATTCTCAGAAGGTTTCCTCCCTGATATACAGCTGCATAACCCCCTTCGTAAGTGCAGGTCCTAAATGAGCTTTTTTCTCTGTTCCCTCACCACAATCCAGATTCTTTTGGGGAGTTACCAGTACAGTAACCATACCAGGAAGTACTTAATTTATTAAGCTACTGCTTTTCTTAATCTCAGTTTAGATATTTACTGATAAACAGCTACCTACGCAGCATGTTCATGTCGTTCCTAAATGAGCTTTTTTCTCTGTTTCCTCACCACAATCCAGATTCTTTTGGGGAGTTACCAGTACAGTATCCATACCAGGAAGTACTTAATTTATTAAGCTACTGCTTTTCTTAATCTCAGTGAGATATTTACTGATAAACAGCTACGTATGCAGCATGTTCATGTCGTTCCTAAATGAGCTTTTATCTCTCTCCCCTCACCACAAATCAGATTCTTGTGAGTAGTTCCCAGTACAATATCCTTACCCCTGTGTAATTACCTTAACAAGCTCCAGCTGTTTTTATTCTCAGAAGGTTTACTCCCTGATATACAGCTGCCTACCCCCTTCGTAAGTGCAGGTCCTAAATGAGATTTTTTCTCTGTTCCCTCACCACAATCCAGATTCTTTAGGGGAGTTACCAGTACAGTAACCATACCAGGAAGTACTTAATTTATTAAGCTATTGCTTTTCTTAATCTCAGTGGAGATATTTACTGATAAACAGCTACCTACGCAGCATGTTCATGTCGTTTCTAAATGAGCTTATATCTTTCTCCCCTCACCACAAATCAGAATCTTCTGAGGAGTTCCCAGTACATTATCCTTTCCCCTGTGTAATTACCTTAACAAGCTCCAGCTGTTTTTATTCTCAGAAGGTTTACTCCCTGATATACAGCTGCCTACCCCCTTCGTAAGTGCAGGTCCTAAATGAGCGTTTTTCTCTGTTCCCTCACCACAATCCAGATTCTTTTGGGGAGTTACCAGTACAGTAACCATACCAGGAAGTACTTAATTTATTAAGCTACTGCTTTTCTTAATCTCAGTTTAGATATTTACTGATAAACAGCTACCTACGCAGCATGTTCATGTCGTTCCTAAATGAGCTTTTTTCTCTGTTTCCTCACCACAATCCAGATTCTTTTGGGGAGTTACCAGTACAGTATCCATACCAGGAAGTACTTAATTTATTAAGCTACTGCTTTTCTTAATCTCAGTGGAGATATTTACTGATAAACAGCTACGTATGCAGCATGTTCATGTCGTTCCTAAATGAGCTTTTATCTCTCCTCCCTCACCACAAATCAGATTCTTGTGAGTAGTTCCCAGTAAAATATCCTTACCCTGTGTAATTACCTTAACAAGCTCCAGCTGTTTTTATTCTCAGAAGGTTTACTCCCTGATATACAGCTGCCTACCCCCTTCGTAAGTGCAGGTCCTAAATGAGATTTTTTCTCTGTTCCCTCACCACAATCCAGATTCTTTAGGGGAGTTACCAGTACAGTAAACCATACCAGGAAGTACTTAATTTATTAAGCTACTGCTTTTCTTAATCTCAGTGGAGATATTTAATGATAAACAGCTACCTACGCAGCATGTTCATGTCGTTTCTAAATGAGCTTATATCTTTCTCCCCTCACCACAAATCAGAATCTTCTGAGGAGTTCCCAGTACATTATCCTTTCCCCTGTGTAATTACCTTAACAAGCTCCAGCTGTTTTATTCTCAGAAGGTTTACTCCCTGATATACAGCTGCCTACCCCCTTCGTAAGTGCAGGTCCTAAATGAGCGTATTTCTCTGTTCCCTCACCACAATCCAGATTATTTTGGGGAGTTACCAGTACAGTAACCATACCAGGAAGTACTTAATTTATTAAGCTACTGCTTTTCTTAATCTCAGTGGATTTATTTACTGATAAACAGCTACCTACGCAGCATGTTCATGTCGTTCCTAAATGAGCTTTTATCTCTCTCCCTTCATCACAAATCAGATTCTTCTGAGGAGTTCCCAGTACATTATCCTTTCCCCTGTGTAATTACCTTAACAAGCTCCAGCTGTTTTTATTCTCAGAAGGTTTACTCCCTGATATACAACTGACTACCCCCTTCGTAAGTGCAGGTCCTAAATGAGCTTTTTTCTCTGTTCCCTCACCACAATCCAGATTCTTTTGGGGAGTTACCAGTACAGTAACCATACCAGGAAGTACTCTAAGTTATTAAGCTACTGCTTTTCTTAATCTCAGTGGAGATATTTACTGATAAACAGCTACGTATGCGCATGTTCATGTCGTTCCTAAATGAGCTTTTATCTCCCTCCCCTCACCACAAATCAGATTCTTCTGAGGAGTTCCCAGTACATTATCCTTTCCCCTGTGTAATTACCTTAACAAGCTCCAGCTCTTTTTATTCTCAGAATCGATACTCCCTGATATACAGCTGCCTACCCCCTTCGTATGTGCAGCTCATAAATGAGCTTTTTTCTCTGTTCCCTCACCACAATCCAGATTCTTTTGGGGAGTTACCAGTACAGTAACCATACCAGGAAGTACTCTAAGTTATTAAGCTACTGCTTTTCTTAATCTCAGAGGAGATATTTACTGATAAACAGCTACCTACGCAGCATGTTCATGTCGTTCCTAAATGAGATTTATCCCTCTCCCGTCACCAAAAATCAAATCAGATTCTTCTGAGGAGTTCCCAGTACATTATCCTTTCCCCTGTGTAATTACCCTTAACAAGCTCCAGCTGTTTTTATTCTTCAGAAGGTTTACTCCCTGATATACAGCTGCCTACCCCCTTCGTAAGTGCAGGTCCTAAATGAGCTTTTTTCTCTGTTCCCTCACCACAATCCAGATTCTTTTGGGGAGTTACCAGTACAGTAACCATACCAGGAAATACTCTAAGTTATTAAGCTACTGCTTTTCTTAATCTCAGTGGAGATATTTACTGATAAACAGCTACCTACCCAGCACGTTCATGTCGTTCCTAAATGAGCTTTTATCTCTCTCCCCTCAACACAAATCAGATTCTTCTGAGGATTTCCCAGTACATTATCCTTTCCCCTGTGTAATTACCTTAACAAGCTCCAGCTGTTTTTATTATCCAGAAGGTTTACTCCCTGATATACAGCTGCCTACCCCCTTCATAAGTGCCGGTCCTCAATGAGCTTTTTTTCTCTGTTCCCTCACCACAATCCAGATTCTTTTTGGAGTTACCAGTACAGTATCCATACCAGGAAGTACTTAATTTATTAAGCTACTGCTTTTCTTAATCTCAGTATAGATATTTACTGATAAACAGGTACGTATGCAGCATGTTCATGTCGTTCCTAAATGAGCTTTTATCTCCCTCCCCTCACCACAAATCAGTTTCTTCTGAGGAGTTCCCAGTATATTATCCTTTCCCCTGTGTAATTACCTAACAAGCTCCAGCTGTTTTTATTCTCAGAATCGATACTCCCTGATATACACCTGCCTACCCCCTTCGTAAGTGCAGCTCATATATGAGCTTTTTTCTCTGTTCCCTCACCACATTCCAGATTCTTTTGGGCAGTTACCAGTAAAGTAACCATACCAGGAAGTACTTACTTTATTAAGCTACTGCTTTTCTTAATCTCAGTGGAGATATTTACTGATAAACAGCTACCTACGCAGCATGTTCATGTCGTTCCTAAATGAGCTTTTTTCTCTGTTCCCTCACCACAATCCAGATTCTTTTGGGAGTTACCAGTACAGTATCCATACCAGGAAGTACTTAATTTATTAAGCTACTGCTTTTCTTAATCTCAGTGGAGATATATACTGATAAACAGCTACGTATGCAGCATGTTCATGTCGTTCCTAAATGAGCTTTTATCTCTCTCCCCTCACCACAAATCAGATCTTGTGAGTAGTTCCCAGTACAATATCCTTTCCCTGTGTAATTACCTTAACAAGCTCCAGCTGTTTTTATTCTCAGAAGGTTTACACCCTGATATACAGCTGCCTACCCCCTTCGTAAGTTCAGGTCCTAAATGAGATTTTTTCTTGTTCCCTCACCACAATCCAGATTCTTTAGGGGAGTTACCAGTACAGTAACCATACCAGGAAGTACTTAATTTATTAAGCTACTGCTTTTCTTAATCTCAGTGGAGATATTTACTGATAAACAGCTACCTACGCAGCATGTTCATGTCGTTCCTAAATGAGCTTTTATCTTCTCCCCTCACCACAAATCAGAATCTTCTGAGGAGTTCCCAGTACATTATCCTTTCCCTGTGTAATTAGCTTAAAAACTCAGCTGTTTTTATTCTCAGAAGGTTTACTCCCTGATATACAGCTGCCTACCCCCTTCGAAAGTGCAGGTCCTAAATGAGCTATTTTCTCTGTTCCCTCACCACAATCCAGATTCTTTTGGGGAGTTACCAGTACAGGATCCATACCAGGAAGTACTTAATTTATTAAGCTACTGCTTTTCTTAATCTCAGTGGAGATATTTACTGATAAACAGCTACATATGCAGCATGTTCATGTCGTTCCTAAATGAGCTTTTATCTCTCTCCCCTCACCACAAATCAGATTCTTCTGAGGATTTCCCAGTACATTATCCTTTCCCCTGTGTAATTACCTTAACAAGCTCCAGTTGTTTTTATTCTCAGAAGGTTTACTCCCTGATATACAACTGCCTACCCGCTTCGTAAGTGCAGGTCCTAATGAGCTTTTTTATCTGTTCCCTCACCACAATACAGATTCTTTTGGGGAGTTACCAGTACCGTATCCATACCAGGAAGTACTTAATTTATTAAGCTACTGCTTTTCTTAATCTCAGTGGAGATATTTACTGATAAACAGCTACCTACGCAGCATGTTCATGTCGTTCCTAAATGAGCTTATATCTTTCTCCCCTCACCACAAATCAGAATCTTCTGAGGAGTTCCCAGTACATTATCCTTTCCCCTGTGTAATTACCTTAACAAGCTCCAGCTGTTTTTATTCTCAGAAGGTTTACTCCCTGATATACAGCTGCCTACCCCCTTCGTAAGTGCAGGTCCTAAATGAGCTTTTTTCTCTGTTCCCTCACCACAATCCAGATTCTTGTGGGGAGATACCAGTACAGTAACCATACCAGGAAGTACTTAATTTATTAAGCTACTGCTTTTCTTAATCTCAGTGGAGATATTTACTGATAACAGCTACCTACGCAGCATGTTCATGTCGTCCTAAATGAGCTTTTATCTCTCTCCCCTCATCACAAATCAGATTCTTCTGAGGAGTTCCCAGTACATTATCCTTTCCCCTGTGTAATTACCTTAACAAGCTCCAGCTGTTTTTATTCTCAGAAGGTTTACTCCCTGATATACAACTGCCTAACCCCTTCGTAAGTGCAGGTCCTAAATGAGCTTTTTTCTCTGTTCCCTCACCACAATCCAGATTGTTTTGGGGAGTTACCAGTACAGTAACCATACCAGGAAGTACTCTAAGTTATTAAGCTACTGCTTTTCTTAATCTCAGTGGAGATATTTACTGATAAACAGCTACGTATGCGCATGTTCATGTCGTTCCTAAATGAGCTTTTATCTCCCCCCCCTCACCACAAATCAGATTCTTCTGAGGAGTTCCCAGTACATTATCCTTTCCCCTGTGTAATTACCTTAACAAGCTCCAGCTCTTTTTATTCTCAGAATCGATACTCCCTGATATACAGCTGCCTACCCCCTTCGTATGTGCAGCTCATAAATGAGCTTTTTTCTCTGTTCCCTCACCACAATCCAGATTCTTTTGGGGAGTTACCAGTACAGTAACCATACCAGGAAGTACTCTAAGTTATTTAAGCTACTGCTTTTCTTAATCTCAGAGGAGATATTTACTGATAAACAGCTACCTACGCAGCATGTTCATGGTCGTTCCTAAATGACATTTATCTCTCTCCCGTCACCACAAATCAAATCAGATTCTTCTGAGGAGTTCCCAGTACATTATCCTTTCCCTGTGTAATTACCTTAACAAGCTCCAGCTGTTTTTATTCTTCAGAAGGTTTACTCCCTGATATACAGCTGCCTACCCCCTTCGTAAGTGCAGGTCCTAAATGAGCTTTTTTCTCTGTTCCCACACCACAATCCAGATTCTTTTGGGGAGTTACCAGTACAGTACCCATACCAGGAAGTACTCTAAGTTATTAAGCTACTGCTTTTCTTAATCTCAGTGGAGATATTTACTGATAAACAGCTACCTACCTAGCACGTTCATGTCGTTCCTAAATGAGCTTTTATCTCTCTCCCCTCAACACAAATCAGATTCTTCTGAGGATTTCCCAGTACATTATCCTTCCCATGTGTAATTACCTTAACAAGCTCCAGCTGTTTTTAATTCTCAGAAGGTTTACTCCCTGATATACAGCTGCCTACCCCCTTCATAAGTGCCGGTCCTAAATGAGCTTTTTTCTCTGTCCCTCACCACAATCCAGATTCTTTTTGGAGTTACCAGTACAGTATCCATACCAGGAAGTACTTAATTTATTAAGCTACTGCTTTTCTTAATCTCAGTATAGATATTTACTGATAAACAGCTACGTATGCAGCATGTTCATGTCGTTCCTAAATTGGAGCTTTTATATCCCTCCCCTCACCACAAATCAGATTCTTCTGAGGAGTTCCCAGTACATTATCCTTTCCCCTGTGTAATTACCTTAACAACCTCCAGCTGTTTTTATTCTCAGAATCGATACTCCCTGATATACACCTGCCTACCCCCTTCGTAAGTGCAGCTCATATATGAGCTTTTTTCTCTGTTCCCTCACCACATTCCAGATTCTTTTGGGCAGTTACCAGTACAGTAACCATACCAGGAAGTACTTACTTTATTAAGCTCCTGCTTTTCTTAATTTCAGTGGAGATATTTACTGATAAACAGCTACCTACGCAGCACGTTCATGTCGTTCCTAAATGAGCTTTTTTCTCTGTTCCCTCACCACAATCCAGATTCTTTTGGGGAGTTACCAGTACAGTATCCATACCAGGAAGTACTTAATTTATTAAGCTACTGCTTTTCTTAAACTCAGTGGAGATATTTACTGATAAACTGTTACCTACGCAGCATGTTCATGTCGTTCCTAAATGAGCTTTTATCTCTCCCTCTCCCCTCACCACAAATCAGATTCTTCTGAGGAGTTCCCAGTACATTATCCTTTCCCCGGTGTAATTACCTTAACAAGCTCCAGCTGTTTTTTATTCTCAGAAAGTTTACTCCCTGATATACAGCTGCCTACCCCCTTTGTAAGTGCAGGTCATAAATGAGCTTTTTTCTCTGTTCCCTCACCACAATCCAGATTCTTTTTGGGGAGTTACCAGTACAGTAACCATACCAGGAAGTACTAATTTATTAAGCTACTGCTTTTCTTAATCTCAGTGGAGATATTTACTGATAAACAGCTACGTAGCAGCAGGTTCATGTCGTTCCTAAATGAGCTTTTATCTCATCCCCTCACCACAAATCAGATTCTTGTGAGTAGTTCCCAGTACAATATCCTTTCCCCTGTGTAATTACCTTAAACAAGCACCAGCTGTTTTTATTCTCAGAAGGTTTACTCCCTGATATACAGCTGCCTACCCCCTTCGTAAGTGCAGGTCCTAAATGAGATTTTTTCTCTGTTCCCTCACCACAATCCAGAATCTTTAGGGGAGTTACCAGTACAGTAACCATACCAGGAAGTACTTAATTTATTAAGCTACTGCTTTTCTTAATCTCAGTGGAGATATTTACTGATAAACAGCTACGTATGCAGCATGTTCATGTCGTTCCTAAATGAGCTTTTATCTCTCCCCTCACCACAAATTCAGATTCTTCTGTGGAATTCCCAGTATATTTATCCTTTCCCCTGTGTAATTACCTTAACAAGCTCCAGTTGTTTTTATTCTCAGAAGGTTACTCCCTGATTATACAACTGCCTACCCGCTTCGTAAGTGCAGGTCCTAAATGAGCTTTTTTATCTGTTCCCTCACCACAATACAGATTCTTTTGGGGAGTTACCAGTACCGTATCCATACCAGGAAGTACTTAATTTATTAAGCTACTGCTTTTCTTAATCTCAGTGGAGATATTTACTGATAAACAGCTACCTACGCAGCATGTTCATGTCGTTCCTAAATGAGCTTTATCTCTCTCTCTCCTCACCACAAATCAGATTTTTCTGAGGAGTTCCCAGTACATTATCCTTTCCCCTGTGTAATTACCTTAACAAGCTCCAGCTGTGTTTATTCTCAGAAGATTTACTCCCTGATATACAGCTGCCTACCCACTTCGTAAGTGCAGGTCCTAAATGAGCTTTTTTCTCTGTTCCCCTCGCCACAATCCAGATTCTTTTGGGGAGTTACCAGTACAGTAACCATACCAGGAAGTACTTAATTTATTAAGCTACTGCTTTTCCTTAATCTCAGTGGAAATATTTACTGATAAACAGCTACCTACGCATCATGTTCATGTCGTTCCTAATGAGCTTTTATCTCTCCCCTCACCACAAATCAGATTCTTCTGAGGAGTTCCCAGTACATTATCCTTTCCCCTGTGTAATTACCTTAACAAGCTCCAGCTGTTTTTATTCTCAGAAGGTTTACTCCCTGATATACACTTGCCTACCCCCCTTCGTAAGTGCAGGTCCTAAATGAGCTTTTTTATCTGTTCCCTCACCACAATCCAGATTCTTTTGGGGAGTTACCAGTACAGTAACCATACCAGGAAGTATTTAATTTATTAAGCTACTGCTTTTCTTAATCTCAGTGGAGATATTTACTGATAAACAGCTACCTACGCAGCATGTTCATGTCGTTCCTAAATGAGCTTTTATCTCTCTCCCCTCACCACAAATCAGATTCTGCTGAGGAGTTCCCAGTACATTATCCTTTCCCCTGTGTAATTACCTTAAGAAGCTCCAGCTGTTTTTATTCTCAGAAGGTTACTCCCTGATGTACAGCTGCCTACCCCCGTCGTCAGTGCATGTCCTAAATCAGCTTTTTTCTCTGTTCCCTCACCACAATCCAGATTCTTTTGGGGAGTTACCAGTACAGTAACCATACCAGGAAGTACTTAATTTATTAAGCTACTGCTTTTCTTAATCTCAGTGGAGATATTTACTGATAAACAGCTACCTACGCAGCATGTTCATGTCGTTCCTAAATGAGCTTTTATCTCTCTCCCCCTCAGCACAAATCAGATTCTTCTGAGGAGTTCCCAGTACATTATCCTTTCCCGTGTGTAATTACCTTAAGAAGCTCCAGCTGTTTTTATTCTCAGAAGGTTTACTCCATGAAAAAAAACTGCCTACCCCTTCGTAAGTGCAGGTCCTAAATGAGCTTTTTTCTCTGTTCCCTCACCACAATCCAGATTCTTTTGGGAGATACCAGTACAGTAACAATACCAAGAAGTACTTAATTTATTAAGCTACTGCTTTTCTTAATCTCAGTGGAGATATTTACTGATAAACAGCTACCTACGCAGCATGTTCGTGTCGTTCCTAAATGAGCTTTTATCTCTCTCCCCTCACCACAAATCAAATGATTCTGAGGAGTTCCCAGTACATTATCCTTTCCCCTGTGTAATTACCTTAACAAGCTCCAGCTGTTTTTATTCTCAGAAGGTTTACTCCCTGATATACAGCTGCCTACCCCCTTCGTAAGTGCAGGTCCTAAATGAGATTTTTTCTCTGTTCCCTCACCACAATCCAGATTCTTTAGGGGAGTTACCAGTACAGTAACCATACCAGGAAGTACTTAATTTATTAAGCTACTGCTTTTCTTAATCTCAGTGGAGATATTTACTGATAAACAGCTACCTACCCAGCATGTTCATGTCGTTCCTAAATGAGCTTTTATCTTTCTCCCCCTCACCACAAATCAGAATCTTCTGAGGAGTTCCCAGTACATTATCCTTTCCCCTGTGTAATTAGCTTAAAAAGCTCCAGCTGTTTTTATTCTCAGAAGGTTTACTCCCTGATATACAGCTGCCTACCCCCTTCGAAAGTGCATGTCCCAAATGAGCTATTTTCTCTGTTCCCTCACCACAGTCCAGATTCTTTTGGGGAGTTACCAGTACAGGATCCATACCAGGAAGTACTTAATTTTTTTAAGCTACTGCTTTTCTTAATCTCAGTGGAGATATTTACTGATAAACAGCTACGTATGCAGCATGTTCATGTCGTTCCTAAATGAGCTTTTATCTCTCTCCCCCTCACCACAAATCAGATTCTTCTGAGGAATTCCTAGTATATTATCCTTTCCCCTGTGTAATTACTTAACAAGCTCCAGTTGTTTTTATTCTCAGAAGGTTTACTCCCCTGATATACAACTGCCTACCCGCTTCGTAAGTGCAGGTCCTAAATGAGCTTTTTTATCTGTTCCCTCACCACAATACAGATTCTTTTGGGGAGTTACCAGTACCGTATCCATACCAGGAAGTACTTAATTTATTAAGCTACTGCTTTTCTTAATCTCAGTGGAGATATTTACTGATAAACAGCTACCTACGCAGCATGTTCATGTCGTTCCTAAATGAGCTTTTATCTCTCTCTCCTCACCACAAATCAGATTTTTCTGAGGAGTTCCCAGTACATTATCCTTTCCCCTGTGTAATTACCTTAACAAGCTCCAGCTGTGTTTATTCTCAGAAGGTTTACTCCCTGATATACAGCTGCCTACCCACTTCGTAAGTGCAGGTCCTAAATGAGCTTTTTTCTCTGTTCCCTCGCCACAATCCAGATTCTTTTGGGGAGTTACCAGTACAGTAACCATACCAGGAAGTACTTAATTTATTAAGCTACTGCTTTTCCTTAATCTCAGTGGAAATATTTACTGATAAACAGCTACCTACGCAGCATGTTCATGTCGTTCCTAAATGAGCTTTTATCTCTCCCCTCACCACAAATCAGATTCTTCTGAGGAGTTCCCAGTACATTATCCTTTCCCCTGTGTAATTACCTTAACAAGCTCCAGCTGTTTTTATTCTCAGAAGGTTTACTCCCTGATATACACTTGCCTACCCCCTTCGTAAGTGCAGGTCCTAAATGAGCTTTTTTATCTGTTCCCTCACCACAAATCCAGATTCTTTTGGGGAGTTACCAGTACAGTAAACCATACCAGGAAGTACTTAATTTATTAAGCTACTGCTTTTCTTAATCTCAGTGGAGATATTTACTGATAAACAGCTACCTACGCAGCATGTTCATGTCGTTCCTAAATGAGCTTTTATCTCTCTCCCCACACCACAAATCAGATTCTTCTGAGGAGTTCCCAGTACATTATCCTTTCCCCTGTGTAATTACCTTAAGAAGCTCCAGCTGTTTTTATTCTCAGAAGGTTACTCCCTGATGTACAGCTGCCTACCCCCTTCGTCAGTGCATGTCCTAAATCAGCTTTTTTCTCTGTTCCCTCACCACAATCCAGATTCTTTTGGGGAGTTACCAGTACAGTAACCATACCAGGAAGTACTTAATTTATTAAGCTACTGCTTTTCTTAATCTCAGTGGAGATATTTACTGATAAACAGCTACCTACGCAGCATGTTCATGTCGTTCCTAAATGAGCTTTTATCTCTCTCCCCTCACCACAAATCAGATTCTTCTGAGGAGTTCCCAGTACATTATCCTTTCCCCTGTGTAATTACCTTAACAAGCTCCAGCTGTTTTTATTCTCAGAAGGTTTACTCCATGAAAAAAACAACTGCCTACCCCCTTCGTAAGTGCAGGTCCTAAATGAGCTTTTTTCTCTGTTCCCTCACCACAATCCAGATTCTTTTGGGGAGATACCAGTACAGTAACAATACCAGAGAGTACTTAATTTATTAAGCTACTGCTTTTCTTAATCTCAGTGGAGATATTTACTGATAAACAGCTACCTACGGAGCATGTTCATGTCGTTCCTAAATGAGCTTTTATCTCTTTCCCCTCACCACAAATCAGATTCTTCTGAGGAGTTCCCACTACATTATCCTTTCCCCTGTGTGATTACCTTAACAAGCTCCAGCTGTTTTTATTCTCAGACGGTTTACTCCCTGATATACAGCTGCCTACCCCCTTCGTAAGTGCAGGTCTTAAATGAGCTTTTTTCTCTGTTCCCTCACCACAATCCAGATTCTTTTGGGAGTTACCAGTACAGTAACCATACCAGGAAGTACTTAATTTATTAAGCTACTGCTTTTCTTAATCTCAGTGGAGATATTTACTGATAAACAGCTACCTACGAAGCATGTTCATGTCGTTCGTAAATGAGCTTTTATCTCTCTCCCCCTCACCACAAATTAGATTCTTCTGAGGAGTTCCCAGTACATTATCCTTTCCCCTGTGTAATTACCTTAACAAGCTCCAGCTGTTTTTATTCTCAGAAGGTTTACTCCCTGAAATACAGCTGCCTACCCCCTTCGTAAGTGCAGGTCCTAAATGAGCTTTTTTCTCTGTTCCCTCACCACAATCCAGATTCTTTTGGGTAGTTGCCAGTACAGTAACCATACCAGGAAGTACTTAATTTATTAAGCTACTGCTTTTCTTAATCTCATTGGAGATATTTACTGATAAACAGCTACGTATGCAGCATGTTCATCTCGTTCTTAAATGATCTTTTATCTATCTCCCCTCACAACAAATCAGATTCTTCTGAGGAGTTCCCAGTACATTATCCTTTCCCCTGTGTAATTACCTTAACAAGCTCCAGCTGTTTTTATTCTCAGAAGGTTTACTCCCTGATATACAGCTGCCTACCAACTTCGTAAGTGCAGGTCCTAAATGAGCTTTTTTCTCTGTTCCCTCACCACAATCCAGATACTTTTGGGGAGTTACCAGTACAGTAAACATACCAGGAAGTACTTAATTTATTAAGCTACTGCTTTTCTTAACCTCAGTGGAGATATTTACTGATAAACAGGTACGTACGCAGCATGTTCATGTCGTTCCTAAATGAGCTTTTTTCTCTGTTCCCTCACCACAATCCAGATTCTTTTGGGGAGTTACCAGTAGAGGATCCATACCAGGAAGTACTTAATTTATTAAGCTACTGCTTTTCTTAATCTCAGTGGAGATATTTACTGATAAACAGCTACATATGCAGCATGTTCATGTCGTTTCTAAATGAGCTTATATCTTTCTCCCCTCACCACAATCAGATTCTTCTGAGGAATTCCAGTACATTATCCTTTCCCCTGTGTAATTACCTTAACAAGCTCCAGCTGTTTTTATTCTCAGAAGGTTTACTCCCTGATATACAACTGCCTACCCGCTTCGTAAGTGCAGGTCCTAAATGAGCTTTTTTATCTGTTCCCTCACCACAATCCAGATTTTTGGGGGAGTTACCAGTACCGTATCCATACCAGGAAGTACTTAATTTATTAAGCTACTGCTTTTCTTAATCTCAGTGGAGATATTTACTGATAAACAGCTACCTACGCAGCATGTTCATGTCGTTCCTAAATGAGCTTTTATCTCTCTCCCCTCACCACAAATCAGATTTTTCTGAGGAGTTCCCAGTACATTATCCTTTCCCCTGTGTAATTACCTAACAAGCTCCAGCTGTTTTTATTCTCAGAAGGTTTACTCCCTGATATACAGCTGCCTACCCCCTTCGTAAGTGCAGGTCCTAAATGAGCTTTTTTCTCTGTTCCCTCGCCACAATCCAGATTCTTTTGGGGAGTTACCAGTACAGTAACCATACCAGGAAGTACTTTATTTATTAAGCTAGTGCTTTTCTTAATCTCAGTGGAGATATTTACTGATAAACAGCTACCTATGCAGCATGTTCATGTCGTTCCTAAATGAGCATTTATCTCTCCCCTCACCACAAATCAGATTCTTCTGAGGAGTTCCCAGTACATTATTCTTTCCCCTGTGTAATTACCTTAACAAGCTCCAGCTGTTTTTATTCTCAGAAGGTTTACTCCCTGATATACACGTGCCTACCCCCTTCGTAAGTGCAGGTCCTAAATGAGCTTTTTCTCTGTTCCCTCAACACAATCCAGATTCTTTTGGGGAGTTACCAGTACAGTAACCATACGAGGAAGTACTTAATTTATTAAGCTACTGCTTTTCTTAATCTCAGTGGAGATATTTACTGATAAACAGCTACCTACGCAGCATGTTCATGTCGTTCCTAAATGAGCTTTTATCTCTCTCCCCTCACCACAAATCAGATTCTTCTGAGGACGTTCCCAGTACGTTATCCTTTCCCCCTGTGTAATTACCTTAAGAAGCTCCAGCTGTTTTTATTCTCAGAAGGTTACTCCCCTGATATACAGCTGCCTACCCCCTTCGTAAGTGCAGGTCCTAAATCAGCTTTTTTCTCTGTTCCCCTCACCACAATCCAGATTATTTTGGGGAGTTACCAGTACAGTAACCATACCAGGAAGTACTTAATTTATTAAGCTACTGCTTTTCTTAATCTCAGTGGAGATATTTACTGATAAACAGCTACCTACGCAGCATGTTCATGTCGTTCCTAAATGAGCTTTTATCTCTCTCCCCTCACCACAAATCAGATTCTTCTGAGGAGTTCCCAGTACATTATCCTTTCCCCTGTGTAATTACCTTAACAAGCTACAGCTGTTTTTATTCTCAGAAGGTTTACTCCATGAAAAAAAACTGCCTACCCCCTTCGTAAGTGCAGGTCCTAAATGAGCTTTTTTCTCTGTTCCCTCACCACAATCCAGATTCTTTTGGGGAGTTACCAGTATAGTATCCATACCAGGAAGTACTTAATTTATTAAGCTACTGCTTTTCTTAATCTCAGTGGAGATATTTACTGATAAACATCTACCTACGCAGCATGTTCATGTCGTTCCTAAATGAGCTTTTATCTCTCTCCCCTCACCACAAATCAGATTCCTGTGAGGAGTTCCCAGTACATTATCCTTTCCCCTGTGTAATTACCTTAACAAGCTCCAGCTGTTTTTATTCTCAGAAGGTTTACTCCCTGATATACAGCTGCCTACCCGCTTCGTAAGTGCAGGTCCTAAATGAGCTTTTTTTCTCTGTTCCCTCACCACAATCCAGATTCTTTTGGGGGAGTTACCAGTACAGTAACCATACCAGGAAGTACTTAATTTATTAAGCTACTGCTTTTCTTAATCTCAGTGGAGATATTTACTGATAAACAGCTACCTACGCAGCATGTTCATGTCGTTCCTAAATGAGCTTTTATCTCTCTCCCTTCATCACAAATCAGATTCTTCTGAGGAGTTCCCAGTACATTATCCTTTCCCCTTGTGTAATTACCTTAACAAGCTCCAGCTGTTTTTATTCTCAGAAGGTTTACTCCCTGATATACAACTGACTACCCCCTTCGTAAGTGCAGGTCCTAAATGAGCTTTTTTCTCTGTTCCCTCACCACAATCCAGATTCTTTTGGGGAGTTACCAGTACAGTAACCATACCAGGAAGTACTCTAAGTTATTAAGCTACTGCTTTTCTTAATCTCAGTGGAGATATTTACTGATAAACAGCTACGTATGCGCATGTTCATGTCGTTCCTAAATGAGCTTTTATCTCCCTCCCCTCACCACAAATCAGATTCTTCTGAGGAGTTCCCAGTACATTATCCTTTCCCCTGTGTAATTACCTTAACAAGCTCCAGCTCTTTTTATTCTCAGAATCGATACTCCCTGATATACAGCTGCCTACCCCCCTTCGTATGTGCAGCTCATAAATAGAGCTTTTTTCTCTGTTCCCTCACCACAATCCAGATTCTTTTGGGGAGTTACCAGTACAGTAACCATACCAGGAAGTACTCTAAGTTATTAAGCTACTGCTTTTCTTAATCTCAGAGGAGATATTTACTGATAAACAGCTACCTACGCAGCATGTTCATGTCGTTCCTAAATGAGATTTATCCCTCTCCCGTCACCACAAATCAAATCAGATTCTTCTGAGGAGTTCCCAGTACATTATCCTTTCCCCTGTGTAATTACCTTAACAAGCTCCAGCTGTTTTTATTCTTCAGAAGGTTTACTCCCTGATATACAGCTGCCTACCCCCTTCGTAAGTGCAGGTCCTAAATGAGCTTTTTTCTCTGTTCCCTCACCACAATCCAGATTCTTTTGGGGAGTTACCAGTACAGTAACCATACCAGGAAGTACTCTAAGTTATTAAGCTACTGCTTTTCTTAATCTCAGTGGAGATATTTACTGATAAACAGCTACCTACCCAGCACGTTCATGTCGTTCCTAAATGAGCTTTTATCTCTCTCCCCTCAACACAAATCAGATTCTTCTGAGGATTTCCCAGTACATTATCCTTTCCCCTGTGTAATTACCTTAACAAGCTCCAGCTGTTTTTATTCTCAGAAGGTTTACTCCCTGATATACAGCTGCCTACCCCCTTCATAAGTGCCGGTCCTAAATGAGCTTTTTTCTCTGTTCCCTCACCACAATCCAGATTCTTTTTGGAGTTACCAGTACAGTATCCATACCAGGAAGTACTTAATTTATTAAGCTACTGCTTTTCTTAATCTCAGTATAGATATTTACTGATAAACAGCTACGTATGCAGCATGTTCATGTCGTTCCTAAATGAGCTTTTATCTCCCTCCCCTCACCACAAATCAGTTTCTTCTGAGGAGTTCCCAGTATATTATCCTTTCCCCCTGTGTAATTACCTTAACAAGCTCCAGCTGTTTTTATTCTCAGAATCGATACTCCCTGATATACACCTGCCTACCCCCTTCGTAAGTGCAGCTCATATATGAGCTTTTTTCTCTGTTCCCTCACCACATTCCAGATTCTTTTGGGCAGTTACCAGTAAAGTAACCATACCAGGAAGTACTTACTTTATTAAGCTACTGCTTTTCTTAATCTCAGTGGAGATATTTACTGATAAACAGCTACCTACGCAGCATGTTCCTGTCGTTCCTAAATGAGCTTTTTTCTCTGTTCCCTCACCACAATCCAGATTCTTTTGGGGAGTTACCAGTACAGTATCCATACCAGGAAGTACTTAATTTATTAAGCTACTGCTTTTCTTAATCTCAGTGGAGATATATACTGATAAACAGCTACGTATGCAGCATGTTCATGTCGTTCTTAAATGAGCTTTTATCTCTCTCCCCCTCACCACAAATCAGATTGTTGTGAGTAGTTCCCAGTACAATATCCTTTCCCCTGTGTAATTACCTTAACAAGCTCCAGCTGTTTTTATTCTCAGAAGGTTTACTCCCTGATATACAGCTGCCTACCCCCTTCGTAAGTGCAGGTCCTAAATGAGATTTTTTCTCTGTTCCCTCACCACAATCCAGATTCTTTAGGGGAGTTACCAGTACAGTAACCATACCAGGAAGTACTTAATTTATTAAGCTACTGCTTTTCTTAATCTCAGTGGAGATATTTACTGATAAACAGCTACCTACGCAGCATGTTCATGTCGTTCCTAAATGAGCTTTTATCTTTCTCCCCTCACCACAAATCAGAATCTTCTGAGGAGTTCCCAGTACATTATCCTTTCCCCTGTGTAATTAGCTTAAAAAGCTCCAGCTGTTTTTATTCTCAGAAGGTTTACTCCCTGATATACAGCTGCCTACCCCCTTCGAAAGTGCAGGTCCTAAATGAGCTATTTTCTCTGTTTCCCTCACCACAATCCAGATTCTTTTGGGGAGTTACCAGTACAGGATCCATACCAGGAAGTACTTAATTTATTAAGCTACTGCTTTCTTAATCTCAGTGGAGATATTTACTGATAAACAGCTACGTATGCAGCATGTTCATGTCGTTCCTAAATGAGCTTTTATCTCTCTCCCCTCAACACAAATCAGATTCTTCTGAGGAATTCCCAGTACATTATCCTTTCCCCTGTGTAATTACCTTAAACAAGCTCCAGTTGTTTTTATTCTCAGAAGGTTTACTCCCTGATATACAACTGCCTACCCGCTTCGTAAGTGCAGGTCCTAAATGAGCTTTTTTATCTGTTCCCTCACCACAATACAGATTCTTTTGGGGAGTTACCAGTACCGTATCCATACCAGGAAGTACTTAATTTATTAAGCTACTGCTTTTCTTAATCTCAGTGGAGATATTTACTGACAAACAGCTACCTACGCAGCATGTTCATGTCGTTCCTAAATGAGCTTATATCTTTCTCCCCCTCACCACAAATCAGAATCTTCTGAGGAGTTCCCAGTACATTATCTTCTCCCCTGTGTAATTACCTTAACAAGCTCCAGCTGTTTTTATTCTCAGAAGGTTTACTCCCTGATATACAGCTGCCTACCCCCTTCGTAAGTGCAGGTCCTAAATGAGCTTTTTTCTCTGTTCCCTCACCACAATCCAGATTCTTTTGGGGAGATACCAGTACAGTAACCATACCAGGAAGTACTTAATTTATTATGCTACTGCTTTTCTTAATCTCAGTGGAGATATTTACTGATAAACAGCTACCTATGCAGCATGTTCATGTCGTTCCTAAATGAGCTTTTATCTCTCTCCCCTCATCACAAATCAGATTCTTCTGAGGAGTTCCCAGTACATTATCCTTTCCCCTGTGTAATTACCTTAACAAGCTCCAGCTGTTTTTATTCTCAGAAGGTTTACTCCCTGATATACAACTGCCTACCCCCCTTCGTAAGTGCAGGTCCTAAATGAGCTTTTTTCTCTGTTCCCTCACCACAATCCAGATTCTTTTGGGGAGTTACCAGTACAGTAACCATACCAGGAAGTACTCTAAGTTATTAAGCTACTGCTTTTCTTAATCTCAGTGGAGATATTTACTGATAAACAGCTACGTATGCGCATGTTCATGTCGTTCCTAAATGAGCTTTTATCTCCCTCCCCTCACCACAAATCAGATTCTTCTGAGGAGTTCCCAGTACATTATCCTTTCCCCTGTGTAATTACCTTAACAAGCTCCAGCTCTTTTTATTCTCAGAATCGATACTCCCTGATATACAGCTGCCTACCCCCTTCGTATGTGCAGCTCATAAATGAGCTTTTTTCTCTGTTCCCTCACCACAATCCAGATTCTTTTGGGGAGTTACCAGTACAGTAACCATACCAGGAAGTACTCTAAGTTATTAAGCTACTGCTTTTCTTAATCTCAGAGGAGATATTTACTGATAAACAGCTACCTACGCAGCACGTTCATGTCGTTCCTAAATGACATTTATCTCTCTCCCGTCACCACAAATCAAATCAGATTCTTCTGAGGAGTTCCCAGTACATTATCCTTTCCCCTGTGTAATTACCTTAACAAGCTCCAGCTGTTTTTATTCTTCAGAAGGTTTACTCCCTGATATACAGCTGCCTACCCCCTTCGTAAGTGCAGGTCCTAAATGAGCTTTTTTCTCTGTTCCCTCACCACAATCCAGATTCTTTTGGGGAGTTACCAGTACAGTACCCATACCAGGAAGTACTCTAAGTTATTAAGCTACTGCTTTTCTTAATCTCAGTGGAGATATTTACTGATAAACAGCTACCTACCCAGCACGTTCATGTCGTTCCTAAATGAGCTTTTATCTCTCTCCCCTCAACACAAATCAGATTCTTCTGAGGATTTCCCAGTACATTATCCTTTTCCCTGTGTAATTACCTTAACAAGCTCCAGCTGTTTTTATTCTCAGAAGGTTTACTCCCTGATATACAGCTGCCTACCCCCTTCATAAGTGCCGGTCCTAAATGAGCTTTTTTCTCTGTTCCCTCACCACAATCCAGATTCTTTTTGGAGTTACCAGTACAGTATCCATACCAGGAAGTACTTAATTTATTAAGCTACTGCTTTTCTTAATCTCAGTATAGATATTTACTGATAAACAGCTACGTATGCAGCATGTTCATGTCGTTCCTAAATGAGCTTTTATCTCCCTCCCCTCACCACAAATCAGATTCTTCTGAGGAGTTCCCAGTACATTATCCTTTCCCCTGTGTAATTACCTTAACAAGCTCCAGCTGTTTTTATTCTCAGAATCGATACTCCCTGATATACACCTGCCTACCCCCTTCGTAAGTGCAGCTCATATATGAGCTTTTTTCTCTGTTCCCTCACCACATTCCAGATTCTTTTGGGCAGTTACCAGTACAGTAACCATACCAGGAAGTACTTACTTTATTAAGCTCCTGCTTTTCTTAATTTCAGTGGAGATATTTACTGATAAACAGCTACCTACGCAGCACGTTCATGTCGTTCCTAAATGAGCTTTTTTCTCTGTTCCCTCACCACAATCCAGATTCTTTTGGGGAGTTACCAGTACAGTATCCATACCAGTAAGTACTTAATTTATTAAGCTACTGCTTTTCTTAATCTCAGTGGAGATATTTACTGATAAACAGCTACGTATGCAGCATGTTCATGTCGTTCCTAAATGAGCTTTTATCTCTCTCCCTTCACCACAAATCAAATTCTTGTGAGTAGTTCCCAGTACAATATCCTTTCCCCTGTGTAATTACCTTAACAAGCTCCAGCTGTTTTTATTCTCAGAAGGTTTACTCCCTGATATACAGCTGCCTACCCCCTTCGTAAGTGCAGGTCCTAAATGAGATTTTTTCTCTGTTCCCTCACCACAAACCAGATTCTTTAGGGGAGTTACCAGTACAGTAACCATACCAGGAAGTACTTAATTTATTAAGCTACTGCTTTTCTTAATCTCAGTGGAGATATTTACTGATAAACAGCTACCTACCCAGCATGTTCATGTCGTTCCTAAATGAGCTTTTATCTTTCTCCCCTCACCACAAATCAGAATCTTCTGAGGAGTTCCCAATACATTATCCTTTCCCCTGTGTAATTAGCTTAAAAAGCTCCAGCTGTTTTTATTCTCAGAAGGTTTACTCCCTGATATACAGCTGCCTACCCCCTTCGAAAGTGCATGTCCCAAATGAGCTATTTTCTCTGTTCCCTCACCACAGTCCAGATTCTTTTGGGCAGTTACCAGTACAGGATCCATACCAGGAAGTACTTAATTTATTAAGCTACTGCTTTTCTTAATCTCAGTGGAGATATTTACTGATAAACAGGTACGTACGCAGCATGTTCATGTCGTTCGTAAATGAGCTTTTTTCTCTGTTCCCTCACCACAATCCAGATTCTTTTGGGGAGTTACCAGTAGAGGATCCATACCAGGAAGTACTTAATTTATTAAGCTACTGCTTTTCTTAATCTCAGTGGAGATATTTACTGATAAACAGCTACATATGCAGCATGTTCATGTCGTTCTTAAATGAGCTTTTATCTCTCTCCCCTCACCACAAATCAGATTCTTCTGAGGAATTCCCAGTACATTATCCTTTCCCCTGTGTAATTACCTTAACAAGCTCCTGCTGTTTTTATTCTCAGAAGGTTTACTCCCTGATATACAACTGCCTACCCGCTTCGTAAGTGCAGGTCCTAAATGAGCTTTTTTATCTGTTCCCTCACCACAATCCAGATTTTTTGGGGAGTTACCAGTACCGTATCCATACCAGGAAGTACTTAATTTATTAAGCTACTGCTTTTCTTAATCTCAGTGGAGATATTTACTGATAAACAGCTACCTACGCAGCATGTTCATGTCGTTCCTAAATGAGCTTTTATCTCTCTCCCCTCACCACAAATCAGATTTTTCTGAGGAGTTCCCAGTAAATTATCCTTACCCCTGTGTAATTACCTTAACAAGCTCCAGCTGTTTTTATTCTCAGAAGGTTTACTCCCTGATATACAGCTGCCTACCCCCTTCGTAAGTGCAGGTCCTAAATGAGCTTTTTTCTCTGTTCCCTCGCCACAATCCAGATTCTTTTGGGGAGTTACCAGTACAGTAACCATACCAGGAAGTACTTCATTTATTAAGCTAGTGCTTTTCTTAATCTCAGTGGAGATATTTACTGATAAACAGCTACCTATGCAGCATGTTCATGTCGTTCCTAAATGAGCATTTATCTCTCCCCTCACCACAAATCAGATTCTTCTGAGGAGTTCCCAGTACATTATCCTTTCCCCTGTGTAATTACCTTAACAAGCTCCAGCTGTTTTTATTCTCAGAAGGTTTACTCCCTGATATACACGTGCCTACACCCTTCGTAAGTGCAAGTCCTAAATGAGCTTTTTTCTCTGTTCCCTCAACACAATCCAGATTCTTTTGGGGAGTTACCAGTACAGTAACCATACGAGGAAGTACTTAATTTATTAAGCTACTGCTTTTCTTAATCTCAGTGGAGATATTTACTGATAAACAGCTACCTACGCAGCATGTTCATGTCGTTCCTAAATGAGCTTTTATCTCTCTCCCCTCACCACAAATCAGATTCTTCTGAGGAGTTCCCAGTACGTTATCCTTTCCCCTGTGTAATTACCTTAAGAAGCTCCAGCTGTTTTTATTCTCAGAAGGTTACTCCCTGATATACAGCTGCCTACCCCCTTCGTAAGTGCATGTCCTAAATCAGCTTTTTTCTCTGTTCCCTCACCACAATCCAGATTATTTTGGGGAGTTACCAGTACAGTAACCATACCAGGAAGTACTTAATTTATTAAGCTACTGCTTTTCTTAATCTCAGTGGAGATATTTACTGATAAACAGCTACCTACGCAGCATGTTCATGTCGTTCCTAAATGAGCTTTTATCTCTCTCCCCTCACCACAAATCAGATTCTTCTGAGGAGTTCCCAGTACATTATCCTTTCCCCTGTGTAATTACCTTAACAAGCTACAGCTGTTTTTATTCTCAGAAGGTTTACTCCATGAAAAAAAACTGCCTACCCCCTTCGTAAGTGCCGGTCCTAAATGAGCTTTTTTCTCTGTTCCCTCACCACAATCCAGATTCTTTTTGGGAGTTACCAGTACAGTAACCATACCAGGAAGTACTTAATTTATTAAGCTACTGCTTTTCTTAATCTCAGTGGAGATATTTACTGATAAACAGCGAAGTATGCAGCATGTTCATGTCGTTCCTAAATGAGCTTTTATCTCTCTCCCCTCACCACAAATCAGATTCTTCTGAGGAGTTCCCAGTACATTATCCTTTCCCCTGTGTAATTACCTTAACAAGCTCCAGCTGTTTTTATTCTCAGAAGGTTTACTCCCTGATATACAACTGCCTACCCCCCTTCGTAAGTGCAGGTCCTAAATGAGCTTTTTTCTCTGTTCCCTCACCACAATCCAGATTCTTTTGGGGAGTTACCAGTACAGTATCCATACCAGGAAGTACTTAATTTATTAAGCTACTGCTTTTCTTAATCTCAGTGGAGATATTTACTGATAAACATCTACCTACGCAGCATGTTCATGTCGTTCCTAAATGAGCTTTTATCTCTCTCCCCTCACCACAAATCAGATTCTTCTGAGGAGTTCCCAGTACATTATCCTTTCCCTGTGTAATTACCTTAACAAGGTCCAGCTGTTTTATTCTCAGAAGGTTTACTCCCTGATATACAGCTGCCTACCCGCTTCGTAAGTGCAGGTCCTAAATGAGCTTTTTTCTCTGTTCCCTCACCACAATCCAGATTCTTTTGGGGAGTTACCAGTACAGTAACCATACCAGGAAGTACTTAATTTATTAAGCTACTGCTTTTCTTAATCTCAGTGGAGATATTTACTGATAAACAGCTACGTACGCAGCATGTTCATGTGTTCATAAATGAGATTTTATCTCTCTCCCCTCACCACAAATCAGATTTTTCTGAGGAGTTCCCAGTACATTATCCTTTCCCCTGTTTAATTACCTTAACAAGTTCCAGCTGTTTTTATTCTCAGAAGGTTTACTCCCTGATATACAGCTGCCTACCCCCTTCGTAAGTGCAGGTCCTAAATGAGCTATTTTCTCTTTTCAGTCACCACAATCCAGATTCTTTTGGGAGTTACCAGTACAGTAACAATACCAAGAAGTAATTAATTTATTAAGCTACTGCTTTTCTTAATCTCAGTGGAGATATTTACTGATAAACAGCTACCTACGCAGCATGTTCATGTCGTTCCTAAATGAGCTTTTTTCTCTGTTCCCTCACCACAATCCAGATTCTTTTGGGGAGTTACCAGTCCAGTATCCATACCAGGAAGTACTTAATTTATTAAGCTACTGCTTTTCTTAATCTCAGTGGAGATATTTACTGATAAACAGCTACGTATGCAGCATGTTCATGTCGTTCCTAATGAGCTTTTATCTCTCTCCCCTCACCACAAATCAGATTCTTCTGAGGAGTTCCCAGTACATTATCCTTTCCCCTGTGTAATTACCTTAACAAGCTCCAGCTGTTTTTATTCTCAGAAGGTTTACTCCCTGATATACAACTGCCTACCCCCTTCGTAAGTGCAGGTCCTAAATGAGCTTTTTTCTCTGTTCCCTCACCACAATCCAGATTCTTTTGGGGAGTTACCAGTACAGTATCCATACCAGGAAGTACTTAATTTATTAAGCTACTGCTTTTCTTAATCTCAGTGGAGATATTTACTGATAAACAGCTACCTACGCAGCATGTTCATGTCGTTCCTAAATGAGCTTTTTTCTCTGTTCCCTCACCACAATCCAGATTCTTTTGGGGAGTTACCAGTCCAGTATCCATACCAGGAAGTACTTAATTTATTAAGCTACTGCTTTTCTTAATCTCAGTGGAGATATTTACTGATAAACAGCTACGTATGCAGCATGTTCATGTCGTTCCTAAATAAGCTTTTATCTCTCTCCCCCTCACCACAAATCAGATTCTTCGGAGGAGTTCCCAGTACATTATCCTTTCCCCTATGTAATTACCTTAACAAGCTCCAGCTGTTTTTATTCTCAGAAGGTATACTCCCTGATATACAGCTGCCTACCCCCTTTGTAAGTGCAGGTCCTAAATGAGCTTTTTTCTCTGTTCCCTCACCACAATCCAGGTTCTTTTGGAGAGTTACCAGTACAGTAACCATAATAGGAAGTACTTAATTTATTAAGCTACTGCTTTTCTTAATCTCAGTGGAGATATTTACTGATAAACAGCTACCTACGCAGCATGTTCATGTCGTTCCTAAATGAGCTTTTATCTCTCTCCCCCTCACCACAAATCAGATTCTTCTGAGGAGTTCCCAGTACATTTTCCTTTCCCCTGTGTAATTACCTTAACAAGCTCCAGCTGTTTTTATTCTCAGAAGGTTTCCTCCTTGATATACAGCTGCCTAACCCCTTCGGAAGTGCAGGTCCTAAATGAGCTTTTTTCTCTGTTCCCTCACCACAATCCAGATTCTTTTGGGGAGTTACCAGTCCAGTATCCATACCAGGAAGTACTTAATTTATTAAGCTACTGCTTTTCTTAATCTCAGTGGAGATATTTACTGATAAACAGCTACGTATGCAGCATGTTCATGTCGTTCCTAAATAAGCTTTTATCTCTCTCCCCTCACCACAAATCAGATTCTTCGGAGGAGTTCCCAGTACATTATCCTTTCCCCTATGTAATTACCTTAACAAGCTACAGCTGTTTTTATTCTCAGAAGGTATACTCCCTGATATACAGCTGCCTACCCCCCTTTGTAAGTTGCAGGTCCTAAATGAGCTTTTTTCTCTGTTCCCTCACCACAATCCAGGTTCTTTTGGGGAGTTACCAGTACAGTAACCATACCAGGAAGTACTTAATTTATTAAGCTACTGCTTTTCTTAATCTCAGTGGAGATATTTACTGATAAACAGCTACCTACGCAGCATGTTCATGTCGTTCCTAAATGAGCTTTTATCTCTCTCCCCTCACCACAAATCAGATTCTTCTGAGGAGTTCCCAGTACATTATCCTTTCCCCTGTGTAATTACCTTAACAAGCTCCAGCTGTTTTTATTCTCAGAAGGTTTCCTCCGTGATATACAGCTGCCTAACCCCTTCATAAGTGCAGGACCTAAATGAGCTTTTTTCTCTGTTCCCTCACCACAATCCAGATTCTTTTGGGGAGTTACCAGTACAGTAACCATACCAGGAAGTACTTAATTTATTAAGCTACTGCTTTTCTTAATCTCAGTGGAGATATTTACTGATAAACATCTACCTACGCAGCATGTTCTTGTCGTTCCTAAATGAGCTTTTCTTTCCCTCCCCTCACCTACAAATCAGATTCTTCTGAGGAGTTCCCAGTACATTATCCTTTCCCCTGTGTAATTACCTTAACAAGCTCCAGCTGTTTTTATTCTCAGAAGGTTTACTCCCTGATATACAGCTGCCTACCCCCTTCGTAAGTGCAGGTCCTAAATGAGCTTTTTTCTCTGTTCCCTCACCACAATCCAGATTCTTTTGGGAGTTACCAGTACAGTAACCATACCAGGAAGTACTTAATTTATTAAGCTACTGCTTTTCTTAATCTCAGTGGAGATATTTACTGATAAACAGCTACCTACGCAGCATGTTCATGTCGTTTCTAAATGAGCTTTTTCTCTGTTTCCTCACCACAATCCAGATTCTTTTGGGGAGTTACCAGTATAGTATCCATACCAGGAAGTACTTAATTTATTAAGCTACTGCTTTTTTTAATCTCAGTGGAGATATTTACTGATAAACAGCTACGTATGCAGCATGTTCATGTCGTTCCTAAATGAGCTTTTATCTCTCTCCCCTCACCACAAATCAGATTCTTCTGTGGAGTTCCCAGTACATTATCCTTTCCCCTGTGTAATTACCTTAACAAGCTCCAGCTGTTTTTATTCTCAGAAGGTTTACTCCCTGATATACAACTGCCTACCCGCTTCGTAAGTGCAGGTACTAAATGAGCTTTTTTATCTGTTCCCTCACCACAATACAGATTCTTTTCGGGAGTTACCAGTACCGTATTCATACCAGGAAGTACTTAATTTATTAAGCTACTGCTTTTCTTAATCTCAGTGGATATATTTACTGATAAATAGCTACCTACGCAGCATGTTCATGTCGTTCCTAAATGAGCATTTATCTCTCTCCCCTCACCACAAATCAGATTCTTCGGAGGAGTTCCCAGTACATTATCCTTTCCCCTGTGTAATTACCTTAACAATCTCCAGCTGTTTTTATTCTCAGAAGGTTTACTCCCTGATATACAGCTGCCTACCCCCTTCGTAAGTGCAGGTCCTAAATGAGCTTTTTTCTCTGTTCCCTCACCACATTCCAGATTCTTTTGGGGAGTTACCAGTACAGTAACCATACCAGGAAGTACTTAATTTATTAAGCTACTGCTTTTCTTAATCTCAGTGGAGATATTTACTGATAATCAGCTACCTACGCAGCATGTACATATCGTTCCTAAATGAGCTTTTATCTCTCTCCCCTCACCACAAATCAGATTCTTCTGAGGAGTTCCCAGTACATTATCCTTTCCCCTGTGTAATTACCTTAACAAGCTCCAGCTGTTTTTATTCTCAGAAGGTTTACTCCCTGATATACAGCTGCCTACCCGCTTCGTAAGTGCAGGTCCTAAATGAGCTTTTTTCTCTGTTCCCTCACCACAATCCAGATTCTTTTGGGGAGTTACCAGTACAGTAACCATACCAGGAAGTACTTAATTCATTAAGCTACTGCTTTTCTTAATCTCAGTGGATTTATTTACTGATAAACAGCTACCTACGCAGCATGTTCATGTCGTTCCTAAATGCGCTTTTATCTCTCTCCCCTCACCACAAATCAGATTCTTCTGAGGAGTTCCCAGTACATTATCCTTTCCCCTGTGTAATTACCTTAACAAGCTTCAGCTGTTTTTATTCTCAGAAGGTTTACTCCCTGATATACAGCTGCCTACCCCCTTCGTAAGTGCAGGTCCTAAATGAGCTTTTTTCTCTTTTCAGTCACCACAATCCAGATTCTTTTGGGGAGTTACCAGTACAGTAACAATACCAAGAAGTACTTAATTTATTAAGCTACTGCTTTTCTTAATCCCAGTGGAGATATTTACTGATAAACAGCTACCTACGCAGCATGTTCATGTCGTTCCTAAATGAGCTTTCATCTCTCTCCCCCTCACCACAAATCAGATTCTTCAGAGGAGTTCCCAGTACATTATCCTTTCCCCTGTGTTTATTACCTTAACAAGCTCCAGCTGTTTTTATTCTCAGAAGGTTTTACTCCCTGATATACAACTGCCTACCCGCTTCATAAGTGCAGGTCCTAAATGAGCTTTTTTATCTGTTCCCTCACCACATTCCAGATTCTTTTGGGGAGTTACCAGTACCGTATTCATACCAGGAAGTACTTAATTTATTAAGCTACTGTTTTTTGTTAATCTCAGTGGAGATATTTACTGATAAACAGCTACCTACGCAGCATGTTCATGTCGTTCCTAAATGAGCATTTATCTCTCTCCCCTCACCACAAATCAGATTCTTCTGAGGAGTTCCCAGTACATTATCCTTTCCCCTTTGTAATTACCTTAACAAGCTCCAGCTGTTTTTATTCTCAGAAGATTACTCCCTGATATACAGCTGCCTACCCCCTTCGTAAGTGCAGGTCCTAAATGAGCTTTTTTCTCTGTTCCCTCACCACATTCCAGATTCTTTTGGGGAGTTACCAGTACAGTAACCATACCAGGAAGTACTTAATTTATTAAGCTACTGCTTTTCTTAATCTCAGTGGAGATATTTACTGATAAACAGCTACCTACGCAGCATGTTCATTTCGTTCCTAAATGAGCTTTTATCTCTCCCCTCACCACAAATCAGATTCTTCTGAGGAGTTCCCAGTACATTATCCTTTCCCCTGTGTAATTACCTTAACAAGCTCCAGCTGTTTTTATTCTCAGAAGGTTTACTCCCTGATATACAGCTGCCTACCCCCTTCGTAAGTGCAGGTCCTAAATGAGCTTTTTTCTCTGTTCCCTCACAACAATCCAGATTCTTTTGGGGAGTTACCAGTACAGTAACCATACCAGGAAGTACTTAATTCATTAAGCTACTGCTTTTCTTAATCTCAGTGGAGATATTTACTGATAAACAGCTACCTACGCAGCATGTTCATGTCGTTCCTAAATGAGCTTTCATCTCTCTCCCCTCACCACAAATCAGATTCTTCAGAGGAGTTCCAAGTACATTATCCTTTCCCCTGTGTAATTACCTTAACAAGCTCCAGCTGTTTTTATTCTCAGAAGGTTTACTCCCTGATATACAACTGCCTACCCGCTTCGTAAGTGCAGGTCCTAAATGAGCTTTTTTATCTGTTCCCTCACCACATTCCAGATTCTTTTGGGGAGTTACCAGTACCGTATTCATACCAGGAAGTACTTAATTTATTAAGCTACTGTTTTTCTTAATCTCAGTGGAGATATTTACTGATAAACAGCTACCTACGCAGCATGTTCATGTCGTTCCTAAATGAGCATTTATCTCTCTCCCCTCACCACAAATCAGATTCTTCTGAGGAGTTCCCAGTACATTATTCTTTCCCCTGTGTAATTACCTTAACAAGCTCCAGCTGTTTTTATTCTCAGAAGATTTACTCCCTGATATACAGCTGCCTACCCACTTCGTAAGTGCAGGTCCTAAATGAGCTTTTTTCTCTGTTCCCTCACCACATTCCAGATTCTTTTGGGGAGTTACCAGTACAGTAACCATACCAGGAAGTACTTAATTTATTAAGCTACTGCTTTTCTTAATCTCAGTGGAGATATTTACTGATAAACAGCTACCTACGCAGCATGTTCATTTCGTTCCTAAATGAGCTTTTATCTCTCCCCTCACCACAAATCAGATTCTTCTGAGGAGTTCCCAGTACATTATCCTTTCCCCTGTGTAATTACCTTAACAAGCTCCAGCTGTTTTTATTCTCAGAAGGTTTACTCCCTGATATACACCTGCCTACCCCCTTCGTAAGTGCAGGTCCTAAATGAGCTTTTTTTCTCTGTTCCCTCACCACAATCCAGATTCTTTTGGGGAGTTACCAGTACAGTAACCATACCAGGAAGTACTTAATTTATTAAGCTCCTGCTTTTCTTAATCTCAGTGGAGATATTTACTGATAAACAGCTACCTACGCACCATGTTCATGTCGTTCCTAAATGAGCTTTTATCTCTCTCACTTCACCACAAATCAGATTCTTCTGAGGAGGTCCCAGTACTTTATCCTTTCCCCTGTG